>NW_022995376.1:27508754-27627452 GCF_004354385.1 Drosophila innubila
TGCTTGGCCCCTCTGCGCTTTTTTGTCGGTGCATTTCTTGTCGACACTTGTGGCGACTCACGCAAGCGTTTTGCGCTGCTCGCTGGCATTGGAGGTGTCTGGGTGACAGCTGTGGCGACACCAATCGTAGTGCTTTGCAGCTGGTCAAATCTCTTTAAGATGGTCGCCTGCAATGCGACCACTCTCATCTTCCAACCTGTTGCAGATAATGGGTTCAAACAGCTTTCCGACGACTTCTAACATGCACTAGGGTCTGTAGGCGGACGGGTCGTCGACATTCTCCTCGATACTGTCCGCTGTTGTAAGCAAACATTAAAAAGGTTCGGAAAGAGCGTTGGGTGGCTTGCTGCAATAACCTTGACAACCTTGGAGGGAACCTGTTTGGGCCTGCGCTTTGTTACTTGTATGCTGCCCAGTATTTCAGCTGTGTCTGTATACCTCGGTGCTGTTTGCATGGTGCCCGCCGTGAGGTGGTGTGTGGGTGCCCGGAAATAGGGTTGTGACGATGGTTACCAGCTGTTTCGGTTCCTTGGGCATTGGACGTCTTGCCAGCTTACCCATTACCACCTTATAGGCCGTCCCAAATGGTTGTCCGTCTGCTTCGGAACATAGGTTTTTACAACATGTGGATTTTCCGCTTTTGATTGCCTTGTTGAGTACAGCACGCTTCTCTCGGTAGTCTTGCAGCAGGCGCATAAAGTTGGGTCTTCCCCTTGAACGTTGTTGAAGACGTCACGCAGCCAAGCACTGTCTCCGAGCATCCGCAATGTCTGTGCTCCACCAATGGACCGGCACTTGGCCGTTTCCACTTTTCCTCTTCTGCAGCATCGAGGCGTCACATGCACGCTTAATTGCCAAGGCGGTGTTATTCGCATATTCATCAGCATCCTGGCTGGTCTGAATTTGTGTTTTTTCCATCATAATGAGGAGGACTTCTTCGATCAGCGTCTCGTGTGCCCAACTAGTGAAGCTCGGAACCACGTCCTATGCATGTTAGATCCGATAGTGTAAAGTACTGCTTGGTGGTCGCTATGCGTATACAGGTTAGACCCAGCCCACCTGGCATTTCTAGCTAAACACGTGCTAGCAAACGTGAGGTCTGTCACTGATCCCCTACCTGCCTTAGTGTAAGCTTGCGCATTTCCTGAATTTAGCAGAGATACGTTGAGTATTGCAAATGCATCAACGAGTAGCCTACCCCTTGGATTAGTACGAATACTTCCCCACTCGGTGGCCTACGCATTAAAGTTTCCAGCAATGATTACTGGCGACCGTGATCTCGCGTCAACTACAATTTCGTCGAGGATTTCGGCGTATTCCGCGATCGGGATACTGGGTGCAATATAGCAGCTATAAATGCAGATTCCATTACATTTAGCTCGCACAAAACTCCTAGACGTGCTTTGCTCTCTTAATTGGAATGGTGGATTAGTACAGCTCCAGATTGCTGCTCCAGCACTGTGATTTTGTTTTTGATTTTTTCCAGCCTCCATCCTGCTTTGATTTGTACGACTCACACAAGGCTACATCGATTGCCTTCTCGCACCTTGTCTGCATTAGCAAATCCTGTGCTGCTCTACAGTGGTTTAAATTAAGCTGCAGCAACTTAATTTTTTATGTTCGTTATTGCCTTCGTGTAGAATTGGCAGCCCTTGCTAACTGTGGTGTCCCGTTTTTTGAGCTCCAGCTCTAGTGCAGAGTATACAGCACGCATTGTTCTGGCAATCTTTGGATGGATGGCCCTCTCCACCGCAGTTGAAGCAGCCCTCGATATGTTTGAGCACCTCCAGTGTGACATCGTCAGCTGTTGCCCATTCAGGAAGATCTCTAATCTCAACACGTATCATCTCCGAGATCACCTTTACCTCCGCTGTCTCCCCCAGTGCTTTTTGCACAGCTTCGTGCAGCTTGTTTGTGGCAACATCAGCAGTCTTATTCATTTGGAAAATAACTTTCCTGCAGCAGTACGCCGTACAGCGCATACATTCTCCTTGTACTGCTGAAGCTCGTTGCTGGTCTGCGCAGAGGCAAGGACTTTAGCATAGTCATCCGCGTGTTTGCATTTGATCAGTATAGCGTCTAGTCGGCTCCTGCGCCTTGGTTGCACTTTTTGGGTGCTGGCTCTTCCGTTTATGGCTGCCTGTTGATTTAGAAATCAGCTTCTCCTTTGATTGCAGGGACGGAGTCGTCTGGGGCGCATTATCTGCATGGGGCGACGCTCCGATTCAGCTTTCTTCTCTAGTAGCCCTTTAAGGATCTCAACATGCAGCTGCTTCATATGTGCAAATGAGTCTCTATTTGCCTGCGTAATATGTCTGGCCGCTTTTGGTCTGAACTCATGCATTAGACTGTCAATAAGCACTCCCAGCTCTTCCGCTATTCCGTACAAACTCTTCTGCGTTTTTGACTTCTTCGGCGCTGCATTTGGCGAGGTCCCCGGACTGATATCCTCTCTGCTTCTCTTAGGTGTGTCCGTATCTGCTGTATTAAACTGGAACACAGATCCCATCCCAACAGGCGGTGCAGATACTGGCTCACCAGGCGGTAGCGTTCTTTCTTTCATCCTTGGTTGAAATTGGAAAGAAGCGTATGTGTGTGAGTGAATGAATGTGTATGCGATTGGTTTTACTGCACTGGCTGCTTCTTATTTTGGTCGCCTCCATTTGTGCGCTTGGCAGGCTTAGGCCGAATATCCTAATTCTCATTGAGAGATGCGCAAGCTGTAAATAAAATAGAAAAAAATTGGTAATATTATGAGTGTATGAGTGTTTTTATACTCGTTACTTAAAATATAAGTAAAAGGGTATATTGTGTTCGTTGGAATGTATGTTACAGGGAGAAGAAGGCATCTCCGACCCTATTCTTGATCAGCATCAACAGCCGACTCGATATAGCCATGTGTGTCTATCCGTCTGTGTGAGTGCGTAGATTCCAGAGACTATAAGAGATAGAGATACCAAACTTTCACCCACAGACTCGAAATGCGTTGTAGCAGGTAAAGTTTGTTTCAAATTTTTGTAGCCCCCATTCCACCCCCGCAAATTGCGAAAAACACACAGATTTATATAAGCCCCACGCAAATCAAGTTTGTTTCAATTGTAAGCCACGCTCCCTTCCGCCCCCACAAATTGGAAAAAACCACCACACCCACAGTTTTTAAGATAATACGTTTTTTGTGATAATAAACGTTATCTATTAGTATTATCTATTATCCCACTGAATCCCATCAAGATCCGAGAAGTAGAACTTCAGTTATGGAGATTTAATGTTTTTAAAGTAATACAAGTAATTTCTTTAAGCAAAAGGATCTCAGAGACTAAAAGGGATAGAGTAACCAAATTTGGCACGCAGATTTCTTTGTACCCCACGCAGGTCAAGTTTGTTATACATTTTTGTCACGCTCCCCTCCGTCCTCGCAAATCGCGAATAAATACCACAGTTTTTAAGATAAAACGTTTTTTATGGGTATTAGAGTTGCAAGTTGCTATTATCTATTATCCTATAAAATCGCAGCAAGATCGGACAAGTAGAACAGCATTAATAACGTGCCAAACTTCTTAAAGCAAAATAAGCTTCTTAGAGTATGCAATAGTTTTAATATAATTAGACTCAACAAAAATGCATCAAATAATTCTCAACTGGTTCTGACGACGCAAATATGACATTCGGCTTGGCATGGCATCTCTTGAATCAGCTGTACCATGCCATGCTCCACGCTTTTATGGAAGTGTTGTGTGTTGTTGGTTGTATAATGTGGCCTGTTACTCAGTAGAGGGTCGGTAACCAAAGAGATTCAAAAGTTGGCCTAAAATCTTATGTATTGGCTCAAACTAAGTCACAACAGCAACTCAATATGGCTTTCAAACCTTTTTGACATTCTTGCGCCTTAAAATTCTCAACTAGTTCTAGTCACGCAAAGATGGCATTAAGTTTAAATTGTTGGTCAACTAGCAGAATCGGTACTGAGGATGGAAAATTAACATCTCTTGAATTCATGCTCCTTCCATTTATGCAAGTGTTGTTTTGCTTGCTGAATATGTCATATTGACAGTAAACCAACAAAAGACACAATTTTTGTTTTTGCCTAATTTATCTCACACAATACTTTGTTAACCATAAAAGTTTGAATTGATTTCAAACTATGCAGAATTTTTTTCTTAGACCTGAAGCAGTTGCTACTTAAATTAAACCTGAAGCAGTTGCTAATATAAAGCAGTTGATAACCTAAGGATGTTGTAACAATTGTGAACATAAAACAGTTGATAACCAAAATCAGTTTTTAACCTGACGAAGCTGCTAATTTTCAAATTTGGACAAGAACCTTCCTTTATGATTCTCATAATTAGGAGGACGAGGCAAATTGCGCAACGAGCCATGACCAAATGGGGATTCAGGGCCTATAAAAATAAATTTTTAATAATAATAGCCAGTTCTCAAAAAATATTTTTTCTAAAAAAAAAAATTTGTTTACAATACTTTTATATATATAATTTTTATTAATTAATATTTTTATTTAAAATTTTAAGATTAAACTGAATTTTGTTCGTACCAAAATTGGATATCAGAAATTTTGGGGATTTATCATTAATGCAGGCAAATAGTAAAATATATAAATTTAGTTTTTGAACGTATTTCATATTTAAAAAAATGTTTTCTTTAATTATAAAGAAAAACTAGGGGGCTCCGCCCCCTGCTAGCTTTGCTTGCGTTTCTACAGCCGAGCATACTCTACTGTTGGAACTTCGTACTTACCATGAAAAAAAAAAGTTTTTCATACTAAGACTTGGATTTCGCCCGATCGGTCCTATGACAGCCATATGATATAGTGGTCCGATTTGATCCATCTTTGGTCAGGCTATATATAAAACTAAGTTAAATGCATATTGTATCAGTTTGGTTGAGATATCTCATAAGACAAAAAAGTTTTTCGTACTAAAACGCGATGTTCGACCGATAGAAAAATGTATATATTCAATTAACAGGCAATATCTTCCAAACCCCTCAGCTAAAATTTATGTTTGATATACCAAAAAACGCAAAAATTTTACGTTAAGCGGGCTTTAGCGTTATCCCTATCATTACATCTAAAATAAATAAAATTTAATAGGATCCTTAAAATTCGTCCTTGAAGACATGTGATGTATCATATAAAAGGTATTACGCCATAGATCTAGAATATCTAATCATGTCGGTGAAAACTTTAACACAGAAGTCATAAACTATTGTTGAGTTTTATTTTGATCGAAAAAAAATAAAAATCATTTTTTATCATTATTTTTTGAGTTTTTTTTTTGATCAAAAATTTTAAAAGGTTAATTTGAATCCGACGCTCATATGGCAGCTATATAACATAGTCATCCGATTTAGACCAAATTTGAACAGGGTGTCATTTAGTAAAAAAGACATATTCTGTGAGTTCGGCTGAGGTAGCTCAAAAAACAAAAATAATTTGCATACAAAGAGTTAATTTCTATCCATTTGTTCCAATGGCAGCTATAAGATATAGTTACCCAATACTCACCAAATTTAGTCAGGGTGTAACAGGCAGTCTCAAATACACAATCTGTGGTTTTGGTTGACATGTCTTAAGAGCCAAAAATTCATACTAAATTAATTTGAGCTTGATTGTACGTATTACAGCTATATGATATAGTTATCCGATTTTGACAAAAGTTGGTCAGGGTGTAAAATATGGTAAATAAAAAAAACACAATCTGTAAGTTTGGTTAAGATAACTTAAAAAAAAAACAAAAAAAAGTTCTACAGTTGAATCTAAGCCCGATTGTTCCTATTGCAGCTATATGATATAGTAACCCGATTTTGACCAAATTGTAAAATATCCTAAAAATTTAAAGATATGTTAATAAAATTAAATTAAATAATAAAATAAAAATCCTGCCTGGTGTGGCAATGAACCCGCGCCTCCCTGTACCTGGGTCTAATAGCCTATTTCCACGACAGCACATTTGGCTCATTCGACGCCATTTTCATCATCTCGCCCAAATGTGTACTTCATTTTAGTACAAAATCCGAGTGATAATTTTGGCTCATTCATAATGAATGAAACTGTCATCACTATAATCAGCTGTTTTGTCTAAGGGTATACAATTTGCGCCAATTGTAATTTCAAAATATATTTTAAAACGTTTCTTTTTTCAGAAGGAAACCAGCCATACAGTGGAGCAGACATCATGAGGCCATTCTCTTGGAGCTGTGGGAGGAGAATTTGAGTGCGCTGAGGTCTGCCCAAAAGAACTGCCACATTTATCAAAAAATGGGCGAAAAACTTTTGGAAGCAGACTTCAGCGTCACTTTGAAGGAGATTCGGACGAAGGTGGACAATCTCACCAGAAAGTACAAGTGAGTTCATATTTCCACACAAAATATTAATAACATATTAATAAATTTTTTTTTGTATTCCATAGGGATGAAATATAAAAAAAGGGTCATCTGGAGGTGCACCCTCAAAACGGCAACATTTTGACAAGGTGCACCGCATTTTGGGAGCTGTGAACTCGGTCCAATTCACACATTTCCAGTACTGCAGGTAAGCTGAAATGTATGATTATATGTTATGTTGTTTACTAATCGTAATTGTTTTTCAGTCGACAATGACAATGAAAGTTGGGAAAATTTTGTCAATATGGTGGCTGAGAACGGGCTTCAAAGTGCCAACGCCACCTTGAACTCTGATATACTGCTGTCCACCTCTAGTGTGCTGTCGCCAATAGAGGTAAGCAACGACTCTGAGGCTACAAGTTCGTCCGTCAGGAGTAAAAGAGCAGTGGACAGCAGCATTTCGGATGGGTAGCGACAGAACCGGGCCTTCAATTGTCCAAAGGCATTCTCTACAACTCTCCTCGATCTAGACAGAACATAATTAAAAGACTTCCTTTCCTCGTCTTCCGTTGTGTTGAAGGGGTATGGCTTCATAATCTTCGTCGACAATTTAAAAGCAGAGTCTGCAAAAGCACTACAGGAACGTCGACTCCGCCGATGCGCTTTGAATTATCTGCAAACAGCGTTGTGCAATCCAGCATCCTTTTTAAACTGGTGCTTTCAAACACCTGGGAATCATGGCAGCGACCTGGGGCACCCACATGCACGTAAAGAAATCGATATCTAGAGAAAAATATACAATTAGTATATTGGTTCAAGATTACTTATATTGTACTCTACCGAAAATCCACCAAAGCGAAAAGTATGGTTGAGTACCATCCTTTATCATTATAATAATCTGCAGCTTCAGCTGCACCCTTCAAAGGGTGAACTTCGAAGTGGCTTCCATCTATAAGAAATTTGTTTCATTAAAAGCTTCATAAAAAGGAAACAACCTTACCAATTGCACCGAAACATTGAGGAAATCCAAGCGCTTCAAAGCCTTGCACACACTCCTCTAGTTTTTCTTGGATCATGAAGTCTTTTGGCAGATATTCGGGTCCCAGAACTCTATGTACTTCAAAGCAAAATTCTTGAAGAATTTTACACACCATCGAATCCGAAACGCCGAGTAGTCTGCCCACAGCGCGATACTCCGATGATGACCCCAGAGTGTACAGTGCTATGGCAATTCGCTTTTCTAAAGGAATGGGCTTCCGCATTACCGTGTCTTGTTTAGCCAATCCCTTCAATCGCTCGGTCAATAACAGGAATGTATTCCTTTCCACTCGGAAATTATCCTTGAAGAATGCATCCGAGCTGTTAGGCACGTCGCACTCCCAAAACTTTCCATGACGTTCCTATAGTACATCAATTATAGTTATATTATATATACTTACAAATTTCCGTACAGATGGACACTTTGGAATAGTTGGCTTTATGGCAGGTGACAGCACAATTTCATTAAAAAATTCTGCTATTTCCGCTTCCACCCAGCGCCGACGAAAAGTTGCTCCCAGGGCAAAGATTTTGTCGGCGCCCCCTCCACCCCCTACAATTTCTTTTTAGCAACACATTTTTAAAGCAAATGAACAAAACAAAGATAGTTCCTTTGAAAACATATTAAATTGACAACTCCAGTGTCAAAATAAAATACTACAATAAAAACTTATAACATGATAATTAGCTCGTTATATAAAAATGGGTACTATTAGATTCGTGACAGATTGTGGTATACCAGTTTGAACACTTTTATCTCCGAGACTATTCGAGTTAGAAGAACCAAATTGGGTGACAATACTCTTAGGATGTTGACCTATCAGAATTTAATTTTCAATTTTGGCCAGGCCCACGTCAGCCCATGTTTTTTTAGTTAAATCAAATATTTTAGACTTCTTTGACTTTTAAAATGCTGAGTCGTTGCCATTTTATTATACAATAACATCCTGAATACATACTTTAAAAATACATGATAAAATTTAGAATTTTAAACTTTAATTTTAGAATGGTTTGTTATTTCTAAAATTGTAAAATTGATTTAACGTCCCCCAAATTGAGGTTTTAATTGTTAGCTTTTATGAAAGCAAAATCATAAATTACTTTACTGTGGAGATATTCTATTGATAGCAAACGGAGACTGCTAAGTTATCTTGTCAAATTGATGATCGTAAGTGGCTCAAATTTATTTGTAGATTGCTTAATAAACGATGTGCTTATGCCGATGTGATGTGAAGGATGTGATGTGAATCGTTAAAAAATCGTTGTCAAATTCATTGTATGCTTTTCAAGTTCACTGTCCAATATGGATTTAGTGTTAAAGTCCTGTTTAATAATTCAAATCATCAGAAACAATAAAAATTGCCTGAAATCTCAATTTTAGTTGCTAACGATTGATTCTAAAAGTGGAATTCGAAATGTAGCAGTTTCTGGTATGTTTTTGCTATCATCGGCAGCCACATATTAAAACTGTTTTGGCACTTTTCGTTGTCTGTTTTATTTTATCTCAGGCTCAAACCCTCAAATTTTTTCTAAGTTCAAACTCTGTTTGAAATATCGGCGCCCCTAATATCTTAGCGCCCGGGGCAGTTGCCCCCCTCGACCCCTCTCTCTTTGGACATTCTTACCTTTGGAGTTCTTTGGACATCGTTGGAAATGCCAAGGAAAGTTGCGTCGAAAGTACAACGTCCGCGCCAGCAGATACTGTGCTAATTAGGTCAACGCTTTCAATTCTTGGCACATATGTAAAGAAGCTGAGCATATATGTACATATGTACATATATATTTATATATTTACTTATCTTTATGTAAAATTGCATGCACTTCCTAACCGCCGCTTTGGAGATAATCTTGTTTAATTAAAAATTTGTGTGCGATTAGTGCTTCTGAGCAACGGTGAAATTAATAAAAAAGAAAATTAATTGCTATTTCAACTTCTCTTCGCTCAGTCGTTCGTTCCCCCTCAATTGCAATTACCTACAATTGCAATTACAGTTGTTCTAACCAATTGCTTGCATACAAGTGCATTAAGCACACACATACATTCGCCAAGCTAGCTGCAGCCCGCTACTTTCGTTTTCGTTTTATGCATAGCGGCAGCTGTGCAGTTGGTGTAGTGTGCAATTTCGTTGGCGCGCTTTGGTCAAGAGACGCTCGCTCCCCTACATTGGACAGGCATATTATTTTTTTAAAGTCGTTTGTCAAGTGATAGCGTTCGCATTGTTTTTCGCTTCTTTTCATAAATTTAAATATCAAGCAAGTGCTATCAATTAATTTCGATTATAATTGAACAAATTATTAATTTTTGAATAATTAATACTAAATTAATTTCAATCTTGTTAATTTATAAATCGAATAATAAATTCGATTTTTATTCAACTAATTAATCGAATATCGATTGTTCTTCTATTTAAAAATAATTTATCGAATACTAAATTTATTTTAAATTTATTATTCGATATTAATTAAGAATAATAATAATTTAATCGAATAATAAATTCGATTTATTTTTTGCAAGAATAATCGAATTTAATTATCGAAATGGCAAACACTAATACCCATTTTATACTGGCCGCATCATTGTCGAATATGCAAAAAAATGATGCAAGTGTTTACATTGAAGACTTATTTTTCAGAACTGCTGTCAGTGTGAAAAACAATTCGAGACGTAAACAAAACAAAAATTCTTAAAAATGAAATAGATCCAAAATGAGCGAAAATCTCTTTAACGGTGCATTCGGTAATTACAATGCCTTTACCAATATGATAATGGCGCTCGTAAACAAAGAATAAAATGTGCACGAAAGGATTGAAGGCTTGTAAAGAACACTGTATTCGGGAGTTGCCACAGAGGTTCTTACCAATGTCAGGAATCAGCTATGCTTGGATTTCACTGAGGGAGAAAGTATGCGCAAATTATAAGAGTTTCGATATCTTTGCATTTATAAGTTTTTATTCTTTTGACATTTCTTAAAATTGATTTTGGCAGGATCTACTCTTTATCCAAGGCGCCTCGACTTCAAGCAGTTTCTACCAGGCTCTCTGCAGTTATTGTTCGTCCCCTTCAAATGCTCTAAAATCTCGGCTTCCGAAGTCAACGTTTGTCTTTTTTGTGCAGTTCGCAGTGTTGTGCCATTACGCGTAATTTTGAATGTCTACACATTGGTGACGACAATGCGTAAACAATGTAAACAATCCGCAAACAATGCCAACAATGCATAAACAATGTCTAAAATAGTATCCTTCATAGGTTTGGCTACGCTGCTGGTTTATTTTTGCTGCTGTTGTCTTTGTTTTAAAAGGTCTGAAACCCTTGCTAAAAAAATTAAAACAAAAAAGCTAAATGCAATGTGTCACCCAATTGCAATTATCTATAATATTTATATTGTATTAATTTACACGTTAGATATAACTTATACTTATATAAAATTATATATTTCTTAATAATTTTGGAATTCTTAGTTAATATTTCTGTCGCTTTTAATAATGTCGATTGATCCTGTACTTAAAATTCTTATAAAGCTCGACAATGTGTTTCAACTGCACTATAATCAGGGGTGACACAGAAAGCAAAACAGCCCGAAAATCTCCTAAAACTTCATACATCTCCATTTGAACAAGCGAGCAGAACAATCAAATGAACAAACTAAATTACTCATAATCACGGACTTACCTCTCTCGATCACTTCTGTCATTCGACAAATCGAACAAATTTCAAACCATTTAATACAACTCCATTATGGTGCACCATAATATTATAATAATGAACAATAAAGTTGGATAATTACAACTTTAATTGAATATAATTAATTTATATTCAACAAATTTATATAACTTTTTCCCTTGAGTGCGCCAGCTCACTCTTCTCACATTGTCGGCATTGTCTACATTTTTTACAATTTATAGTTGACACTCAATTGCTTACACGTAGACTATCGTGTGATCTACATGGTGTAGTCTACGCGGCACATCACTGGCAGCTCGTTCCTTTACTGTCGACGTTGATGAATATCTGGACTCGTCAACACAGGGAAAGGATGGTGTGTGAATTAGCACAATATTAAATTATTACATTATTAAAAATAATTGTTACGTGTATTTATTACTTGTAATTTCTTATGTGTCAACCAGAATGTTCACGGACATCGAGTACTCTTTGGTGCTTCTTTTCACTTCTTTTTCTATTTTTTCAAAAATCGTTTTTTTTCAAAATTATTTTTGTTTTTCCGTCATGAATTTTTCTGTTGTTTGTCGACTCTTTCGATTTTTGTCACGAAAAAATACTATATTTCTATGAAGTACTAGTCGAATACGGTCACACTTTCGGAACATTCGTCGCATCTTGACAAATTCGACTCATTATCTATCCACAGGTTTTATATGGGAAAATTCTGGCACCTTCGAAATGATGCGATATCATCAATGATGCGGCCAGTATAAATTGTGTATAAGGAGACTTACGATGATGCAAAAAAGAAACGAAATGTGTGCGTTAAAAGCATTTTCGTTTACATGACCAAATTGATCAAGGTATAGTAAACCTTGACTCTACAGAATTAGAATGTAGACTAGAAATGTTGGCCTCACATAAAGAGAACACGTTAAAATATCAAACTCGAGTAGAATCTTTTCATCCGGACGATGAATATAGGAGAGCTGAAAGAGGTCTGCATAACGACTACAGCTCGTTTACGGTCCGTTGTAAAGAGACTCAGTCCTGATATGCAGGCAGTCATTCCTGTTGCGACTACACGCACACGTCTTCCGCATCTGGCACTTCCCAAGTTTAGTGGAAAATACTCAGAGTTTAAGAATTTTATAGGCTTGTATAAAAAACTGGTTCATAATCTAAGTTCTGTTTCCTGTTCTGTGGTCAGTGGTAGTAACAATTAGGTGTCCTCAAATGCCTTTTCTGTAATTCCGAAGATCATAACATTTTGAGCTGTTCCGGATATGCCGCGCAATCAGTGCAGCAGCATTTTGAGTTCGCCAAGGCGGCTCCATTATGTATTAACTGCCAAATGCAAGGCAAATAGCTGCAGAGTATGCAATCGTGCACACAATACGCTGTTTCATTAGACCTGTGGGTCTTGAAAACCATTTCTGGTTATTAGCCTGACCACACGGTTAATGTCAATGGTTTGAAAATCCCAGAGAACCTGCAGTTGGCTGATCCATACTTCCACAAGCCACAGAAGATCGACATGCTCATCGTAGCTGAGACGTTCTCTGAACTGCTCTCTGTCGGTCAAATTAAACAAGGTCCAAATTGTCCGATTCTGAAAAAAACTCTTGTTGGTTGGATTGTCTCCGGGCGTTATACGCCGACAGGATACAAGACGGCTCAGGTAGTAAACCTAACTTGTCAGGAAGACACATATACATCGATAGGCACAACATTGCAGAAGTTTTGGTCATTGGAAGAATTGCCGTCACTTAAAAAAGTTCAAACAGATGAACACAAGTTATGTGAGAGCCACTTTCTAAATAATTTTAAAATATTGCCGTCAGGTCGATTTGAAGTGCGACTAGCATTTAAGTCGGATCCAAATCAGCTTGGCATCTCTTTCGAGGATGCTAAGCGTCGTTTTATGTCGTTCGAAAGACGCTTGTCTCGTGATCCTGAGCTTAAGCGTATGTACTTGGAATTTATGGAAGAATATGTTTCCCTTGGCCATATGTCTGAAATAGACACTCAAATTCCAAGTACTTCACACTATTTTATTCCGCACCAGTGTGTCCTAAGACCACAGAGCACGTCGACGAAGTTACGCGTTGTTTGACGCATCTTGTCGTACTTTGTGTCAAGTTGCGTTGAATGATCTTCTGATGGTTGGACCGACCATTCAAGAAGAGTTGTATTCGACTCTGCTTCGATTTCGACTACACAAGTATGCTCTGACAGCTGACATCACAAAGATGTACAGGCAAGTCATGATGCATGAAGCAGATATAAATTTTCAGCTCATAGTGTAGAAAGAACCCATCAGACTCTTTGAGGTCCTTCAGGTTAAACACTGTGACGTATGGTCTTAGAGCGACAAAACGGAATATTCTCTCGGTGTCATCGAGGTTATTTGATCCGCTTGGCCTGTTAAGCCCTCTGATTATCAAGGCAAAGATGTTACTACAAGAGCTCTGGCTACAAAGGTTGGATTAGGATGAATCAATCCCAATACGAATATTTATATATATATAGTATGAATCAATATATACGCATTCATACTGCAGAAGGTTATCGTGTTACCTTGTTGACATCCAAGTCCGAAGTAGCCCCCTCAAGACTAAGACTCTTCCAGAGTTGGGTCCGTAAGCATTATCATTATTTTTTAATTAGCATTAAAAAAGGATTGCTACTGAAATTTCACTAGCATTGATAAAGTAGTGCTAAAGAAATTTCATTTCACTAGCATTGAAAAAAGTAGTGCTAGTGACATCGTCATTTCACTAGCATTTAAAAAAGTTGTGCTAGTGAAAAATGATTTAATTGGCATTAAATTAAAAATTTTTCGTTGGCATTAAGTAATGACAATGAAAACCCGGTTTAATTGGCATTGAAAATAATTTTTTGAAAATTAAAAAAAAAAAATTGAAAAATTTGAAAAATTGTTTTTCCGATATCTTTTCCGATAGTTTTATCAGATAGTCTTATCCGATAGTTTTATCCGATAGTTTTATCCGATATATGCGATATTTTTAATGAAAGTTTTATCTATTGTATTATATTGATATTATTTCTTCATATTTTTATTTTTTGCGTTCTTTTTTGACCCCGTACTTAAAAAAAGTACAGGGGTCTATTGGGTTTGTTTTTACCGAATATGTGCGTAACAGGCAGAAGGAGGCGTGGCAGACCCCATAAAGTATATATATTGTTGATCAGCATCAATAGCCGAGTCGATATAGCAATGTCCGTCGATCTGTCTGTCTGTCTGTCTGTCTGTATGAACACCTAGATCTCGGAGACTATAAGAGCTAGAGACCCCAAACTTGGTATGTGGTTCTCTATATTGCAAGCAGATCAAGTTTATTTCAAAATTTGGTACGCCCCTTAACCGCCTGCAAATCGACATAGAAAATTTATATCGAAATTACAAGAGCAATTTGAAAGCCAGAAATACCAGATTTTGCACAGACGAAGATATAATTGTCCTAGATTTTTGCTAAAAATTTCCGATCGCACAGTAAAGGGCGAAGATATTCAAATAATAAATTTTGCTGTTTATTTCGTCGATGGCGCGTTGACAGTAATTAAAACTTAAGTAAATAACTTGATAAAATAAAAAATTGTAATAAAATATTATATCACAAATTGGCGTCCAATCGGTCATGGGCTTAAGTGGCGCAGTGTTCTGAGTCGCGGAGTCGGACAGTGCTCGTGGGTTCGAGTCCTGCCGTGTGCGAAAGATTTTTAATTTATTTATGTTCGAATTCAATTTCATTTTATATTAAAACAAACTCAGTGCTTATTTAAAATGTAATATTAACATTAAATGTTAAAATATAATTTATTTCTTTTACTTTGTAATTGAGCACTAAAACAAGCAATATGGCCATTTGGGAGGTTGAACGCATAAGTGCGAGAGTGGCTCAACACATTGAGCCTCTGTCAGTTAAAAATTTTTGCAACTTTCTCTCGGGTTCGATTCCCGGCGGGAACAACTATTTTTTCCAGCTGATATTAAGCTATTTTTTTAATTTTTACAACTTATTGAAATTATTATGAATGAATGTTATATTGACATTAAATATTGAATACATGTTTAATCGTTTCATTATATCATATAGCGCCCATAGGAACAATCGGTCAAAAATCAAGTTTTAGTATGAACAACTTTTTTGTTTTATGAGATATCTAAAGCAAACTGATACAATAAGCATACGACTTGGTTTTATATATCCTGTCTAAAGTTGGTTCAAATCGGACCACTATATCATATAGCTGTCATAGGACCGATCGAGTGAAAATCAAGTCTTAGAATGAACAATTTTTTTGTTTTTTGAGATATCGAAACCAAATTGATATAATATACATAAAACTTGGTTTTATATATCCTGTTTAAAGTTGGTTCAAATCGGACCACTATATCTTATAGCTGTCATAGGACCGATCGGGTGAAAATTAAGTCTTAGTGTGAAAAACTTTTTTTTTTTATTAGACATTGTTACTAATATAATAGAATATGCATTTAAGTTAACTAAATATTTTTTAATTTTTTCCATTATTAGTTTTTGCCATAGTAAGTACGGGGTCTCCAACAGTCGAGTATGCTCGACTGTAGCACCGGCCGACTAGTAATTTAATGTTTATATGTTATCATTATTATTTTTTGCGATACTTTTATTTGATATTTAGCGATATTTTTTTTAGAAAATTTTGCAATATTTATATATTTTATGCGATGATTTCATTTGATATCCCCATATATTTTTATATTTTTTTCAAGCGATATTTTTATATATATGTTTTAATCGATGTTTGTATAAGACTTTTTTTATAATGCACAACAAAATTTTAATAAATAATATTATATAAAAGAATTCTATTTAAATGAAGTTGGTATGACGTCATTTCTTAAAAGTATGCTGTAACTATATAATTCGAATTTAAGTGATCAGAGTTCTTACAATTCTCAAGTGATTTTAATGCATTGGCAATGAGGTAAGTAAGGGTCAGTGAAGTCAATTAAAAATCAATTGTGAAAGTGAACGAAAGTGGATAGTGCAAGTTAAGCTTAAACTAGTGGTTATGCTACAGTCGAGCATACTCGACTGTCGGAGACCCGTACTTACTATCCAAAAAAACAGCCACTTCTAAGAATTAAATAATATTTAAGATAAACTTAAATTTTTATATATACGCCGACATTCATGTAAATCCTTAACAGAGATTAAATTAAAACTACATGTTTAACATGTAAAATTTGTAATAAATAAACTAACCAACAATTAATTCATATAGTAACATAATTGAAGCTCAAAATTTAATTAAATAATATATTTGAATCAAAAAAGTTAACAGATAAATTTATTAGAAACATAAATTTTCATAGTAAATTTATAAAACACTAAATTTACAAAGAATTTTAACATAACATTTATATAAATGTCAATATAAAATAATTTAAATAAATTATAAATAAATTTAAAAAAAAACTGAAACATCCTTTTAGCCTCGAAAATTGCCATATTACTTCTCTTATTACTTAATTACAAAATTAAAAAATTTTATTTTAGCCTTTAATCATCATAATAGCACATTTATAAATAAACACTGAATTTTAATTGAAAAAGAATAAAAATTGAATGTCTTTCGCCCACGGCAGGACTCGAACCCACGAACATTGTCTGACTTTCCGCCTCTTAGCACACTACGCCACAGAATCCAATGACTGATCCGACGCCAATTTGTTATATAATATGTTAACTCAATTTTCATGTTATCAATATATTCAAGATTTAATTACTTGCCAACGCTCCATTATCAAATCAAACAGTAAAATCTATTATTTGAATATCTTGACTATTTACTGTCCGATCGGAATTTTCAGCAAAAATCTAGAATACTCTTCTTTTCGTCTATGCAAAATCTTAAATCTCTACCTTTTAAATTGCTCTTATAATTTGGATTTGAAATTTTCTATGTCGATTTGTAGGCGGTAAAGGAGGCGTGGCCAAATTCTGTAACAAACTTGATCTGCTTGCAATATAGAGGAACCTACTTACCAAGTTTGGTGTCTCTAGCTCTTATAGTCCCTGAGATCTAGGTGTTCATACAGACGGACGAACAGACAGACAGACAGACGGACGGACATTGATATATCGACTTGGCTATTGATGCTGATCAAGAATATATATACTTTATAGGGTCTACCACGCCTCCTTCTGCCTGTTACGCACATATTCGTTAAAACAAACCCAATAGACCCCTGTACTTTTTTTAAGTACGGGGTCTAAATATGAGTGCAAATGAGCCGGCATTAGAGATCTCGGAGAACAGTATGAGTGCATTTCAAGTCCTTGACGAATGCAGTAATAAATCTATGATTAATTCGTTCTCAAATTGCTCGTAAGTACAAAATTTGTCCATTTTAAATGTATATAATAAATAATTTTTCTCTATACAAATGTAGAACTAGCTCAACATATGAGATTAATGCTGAGGAAGCGCAATTGCCATTAATTTTGAATGGAAAATATTTAAAAATTGCATTTTTTCGTTTCTATTAGAGCTGCAAAATTATCGATGTTATTATGTCAAAAATCGATTAGTCGAAATATTTCAGCATAATATATACTTCTAAAACAGTTAAACAAGATTTCAACAAATTTAATGCTCTTCTCTTATAAAACTTTCATATTAATTTCAACTAAATTAAAAATTAAAAAAGAAATTCAAACTAAAATTGAAATATTCTGTTTTTAATTGATCTATCCATTATCTCAAATAATAAAGTCATTAAATTTTTAATTCATCGATAATATGGATTTATCTTCTATTTTTTTTTGCAATTCTAGCTTCTATTACAAATTAAAATAAAAATTATTTTTAAAGAACAAAAATAATAAATATTTCTTATTATAATGTAGATTTCGGACAAAAAGCATCAGAAAGCTGCTAATGGTGTTGTGTCTGTTTGCCAAATCTGCCACAAAAACATTCGTGGATCGGTTAAGGTGAAATCTAATTTCCTTAACCATTTCAAGGAAAAGCATCGTCCTCAGTACGATCAGTACTTGTTGGAAAAGGACCACAAGTCAAAAAGGGCAAGAAAAGATGGATATAGACAAGCTGAATTTGACGACAACATATTGAAGTTCGTGGTGGACACATTTTGTTCATTGTCGGTTGTGGACCATCCATCTTTCAGTGCCATTTTTGTGCCATTCAACTTGAATGTAATCGTTCCTGGCCGGAAAAAGTTATAATAACAAAGATGCTGGACGACAGGTTCGATTTTAATAAGGTGCATCTCATTGACCAGATCAAGTCTGCCACATACGTGGGAACGACGGCAGACATTTGGTCATCCAAAAGAACATAATTTTTTGGCTATACATGTCACTGGATCGACCAGAAATTCAATCGACGTTCCGTCGCACTGGCATGCACGCGAATGGCAGGAAGTCATACATCCGACAAAATTGCAGAGCTTGCCAAAATATTAATGGCCCTTTATGCTGGACAATGACAAGATTGTTTGTACAATAACAGACAATGGGAGCAACTTTGTTAAGGCGTTTAAGGACTTTGGTGTTGAATGTAAGTTCATAAATATAGATATAATATTCACCATGTTTACATTTCAATTTATTTTGAGGTCAATTATAATATTAGTGTGGAGGACGAAGAGTCAGACTCTGAAGATGACCTTCCCCAATTGGTTGAGCCGCCCGTAATCCGCCTACCAAAGCACCCTAGATGTGCAAGTCACACTCTGAATTTAGTCGCCACTACAGACTATATAAATATTATAAAGTCCAACGCTAAACTTCACGAGATGCACATTAAGGTTTTGCAAAGGTAATTAATGAATTTTTGTAAAATACGTCCATCATTTATTACCATGTGGAAAATTTTTCTAGATGTTCTGGTATTTGGAATAAGTGCAACCGCCCCAAATCTGCGGAAATAATTAAAAATCATTTATTGTGTTCACTTAAAACGCCATGTGCTACCAGGTGGAATACCCTGTACGATGCTTTTCAGAATCTGATCATTTGGGATCAATTTTGGGAGTATCAAAGCTGGCATCTAGAGAGCTACAATACTTGGAGGAGTAATGCCAAATAATGGAGCCCTTGGCAATAGGGCTTGACTTCCTGCAAGGGGAAAAAACCATGATGTATGGAAATTTTATTTCGACCCTAATTACCATTAAGGTAAGGTGGCAGAGAATGCAAATTTTAAACGCGCGGGTGGAGCCAATTGCTCGTGCACTAATGGGGAGGTTTAAAGGATCTTTTGAGATTTTTCCCGATTGCCACGATGCCTTTGTGGCAGCCATAGCATGTCCAGCCATTAAGCTGAAATTTGCGGCAGCCATGCTTAAAACTGCGCCAGAGTGGACAGAGGGCAAGTTAAAAGAAATGTTTTTTGCATGCCGAACAATTTTCGGACAACTCGCCTAGCACGTCTGCAGTCCAAAAAGAAGACAAAACATTTAGTTTCTTTGATTATAGACAGAGTGCTGCAGGTATTTGTTTCAAATGATAAAAATATTTATCTTATTTTGAATACATTATTTTTTTATTCAATATTTAGAAGAAACTCCTATTCGTGTCGAGTTGGCGCGTTATTTAAATGATGAGGATGTTTCCATCGACAGCTTAAACCGATATCCAACCATAAAATCGGTATTTCTTAAATTCAATACGCCACTTCCGTCGTCTGCGCCTGTCGAAACGCGTTTCAGTTATGCTGGATTGGTAAACCAGCCAAAAAGGCAAAATCAAAAACCAAGTTGGTTTTGCTAAAAGCTAATAATATATTATGAAAAACAAGCAAACAAAAACGATTTTTATTTACCCGTGGGTTTTAGATGAATGAACATTGTAGTTGTTCGTATACATATATAAATACTGAAATAGTACAGCATAATTATACCCTGAGCCCATTGAAAATGGGCAAAAAAGGGTATAATGTGTTTGGCAGAATGTATGTAACAGGCAGAAGGAGGGGTGGCAGACCTCATAAAGTGTATATATTCTTGATCAGGATCAAGAGCCGAGTCGATCTAGCCTTGTCCGTCTGTCTGTCCGTCTGTTTGAACGCCTCGATCTCAGATACTATAAGCAGGGACCGTAACTGTTATAAGTTTTAAAATAAAAATTGCAAATTAACAGTTATTTTCGAACTTATATTTTTAAAGTTACGAAATAATAATTATTTTAATTTTATTAAAAAGTCAAAAATAATAGTTAAAATTCAATTTTTAAATGTTAGAAATAACTCTTATTTCTGATTTTTTCAATAAAAATCAAAAATAAGAGTTATTTTTGATTTTTATTTTAAAAGTTGCAAATAAGAGTTATTCCGCAACTTTTATTTTAAAAATCAAAAATAAAAGTCAAAGTGAATATCTTTTGAACCAAGTGGTGGATTTTCAAAATTTAAAAATATTCTTGATCTATGACTCGAGACCTTTCATATGATGCATCACATGTCCTTTAAGGACGAAATTAAGGATTCGACTATTTTCTATCATATTTCATTTTTTCTTCTATATTCGTTGCAGTAATATATGTAGTAATTATTGGCACACAAAATACCAGTTGATACTGAAAATACTAAAGAATAATAGAATTAAAAAAATACCAAAAATTACTCTAAATCACAAACATACTAAAAATCACAAAATACCAAGGAGTTCAACAAAACTCAAAATTTCAATATAATAAAAATAAAAGAAATTTGTAATACCAAAGGGTAATGTAATTCATTTTTTATTTTATATTATATAATATTTGTTCTATTTGTGAACAATATTTACTAACATTTTAATCTGTTTTGTTTAGTTTTAAAAACATAATTTGTTTAAGTGCAACAGGTGACAAATTGCATCGCAAGTCGGATAGCACAAGTTTCAGCGCTGAAAATGCCCTTTCGACGCTGACTTGTGTTGCAGGAACACAATGAATAATCTTTGCCAACTGATATAAGCGGGGATATATGAATTTTTTATCCTCCCAATAATTCATAATATTTTCGTTAATATCAATTGGCTTCGGACAGTAACTATTAATTTCATTAATTGCCAACTGAACTTCATTTTCTTCGTCTTCATCTGATTCCTCATTGCCTGAAGCAACAGCAATGGAATTTAGATAATCATTTAACAATGAGCAAGTGCTCTGCGACGCGATCGAGAACTGGCTTGTTGAAGGCTGTTCCAAAGTATGCGCAGGTGGCTGTGACGAATTTAAGTTTGTTGTTGGTGATAGTTCGTCCTGCAATGAGAATTATATAAATCACAAGCTCACATAAACAAAACGAGTGCATATTAGACGTTATTAATCATACTTACTTTTTTTGCAAGACCATTAATTTGTCGAAAAGTTTAGCCAAATGGTTTCTTGCACAGATTAGCTTAATTGGATTTTGAAGCAAAATCCTTCGCATCCTGGGATCCAAATAGATGGCTGAAGAGACCAATTCGCTGTTTGTTAAAGCCTCTTCTCTCTTCTCGATTGCCTCTTGCAATGCGGCACTGTGTGGGTTGTTCATGGCTTTCACTGTCAACGTTAGCTCTACCCAAATCTTGTAAAAATCGCCAAAATACAGCTGCTCTCTCTGCAGCTTTTGTGTGGCAAAATAGATTGGCTTTAATGCTTCGACGAGCTCAATAACTTCAGCCCAATCTGCTTCAGTTAATTGAAGGCACTCACTAACGTTATTCTCACTGAAGTTTTTAAACAGGAGAAGGCGTTGAAGCATCTCAAAGGTCGAATTCCACCTCGTAGGAACGTCAATAAAGGGCTGAGGTAAGCCTTCATTAGAAATTAAAAGCCTACAAAATATTTCAGATTTAGGAAGCGTTCGGCGCATAGAAAACTTAAAAGTTTAAAAATATACCTGTAGGTTGGTGTCCTCAATGCCTTCGCCAGCTTGCGAGCTTCATCAATTAGAGAAGCATTAAAATATTTTTAAAAGTCTCTAACCGCCAGTTGAAGCGTGTGAGCAGCACATTTACAGACGCAATAGAGAAAACGTTAACCTGATGGACCAATTCATCTTCCTCATCATCGTAGCTATCATCGGTGTCTTCGTTCAAAAGCTCAATGGATTTTATTATGTTTCGACCATTGTCCGATGTAATTGAATAAATTTGTTTTTTCATCAAACCGAATTCTTGTAAAATATTTTCTATCTCAGCACTGAGATTGGTGGCGGTATGCTTCTTGTTCAGCTCGATTATTCCAAGTGTAACAATTTTAATCGCCTCGTTTTCATAGAACTGAGCATTCACTCCCAAGATGCCTCTACTATGCCTTGATGCGATGTCAAGCTTGAGGGAAATTAATCTTAGCTTCATTGCCTTTATAATCGATGCCTTGACAATTTCAAATTTTTCCGCCACGTGCTCCATTATGTTTCGGGATGTTATGGGACTCATCTCCAATCCGGTAAAAATTTGGCTTGTCAGCTTTTTGAACGGCTCAGAGTCCAGCACAGCAAACGGCATTTTCTCCATCGTTACTAGCTGAACGCATGCATCCTTGATTTCATTTGTGGCGAAGGTAACCGAAATTTTTTTTTTTTTCACAGGGCTCACTCTTTTCTTGCTCACTAATTTCACTCTCGTACTGAGATTTATGCTCATTGAGCAAGTGGCGTTTCAAATTGGTTATATAATTGCCCTTGAAAACACGCTGGCATATCTTGCACACATTTTCATTTTTATCCAATTCAAAATTGAAAAATTTTCGAAGCATATAGTCCCGCTTGCGGCCCATTTCTAAAAATTTACTCGACACCACGCGTTACGAAAGAATAATGCACAAGAAATGTGTTTTGGTTAGTTAGTAAGCTAAAACTTGTGGCTCTCGATCAATGAAGAGATAACACCAATTGGGAATGAACTGTAACTGGACCGGGAGTATCGGTACATTAGTGTACAGCAGTGTTGGCAACTTTTGGGATGAAAAATAGCTGTTTTTAGTGGGGAATAGTACGAAAATCCAATATTCTCTCAGAGTTAATCATAAAATTATGAAGCCCAAAACCCTTTTAATGATGTTTAAATGTAATCATGATCATCATGATTTAACAAAACTATATGCCGCAAATTAGTTAAAGTTTACATATATTTAAAAAAAAGCCAAAAAAAAAACAACTAAAAGCTAAATTAGCACTGACATGAAAAAAATCAGTTACACCAGTTACATAAAAACTTCGCTCAATGAGTTTTTTAACAAATTTATAACTCTTGATAGAGATAGAGGCAGTCTCATGAACAAAAGTGTTTTTCAAAATCAATCGCTACTTATTGAGCGAATATGAAAGTCGCAAAACAATCAACCGAGATTAAAACCCTGAAAAATAATTAACAAATCTTTTTATGTAATATATAATAAATTTATTTTTATTATCGAGTAGACGGCGCAGTAGCTAGTACTTTAGTCTGTAGTAATTATATTATAAAAAACTTATGTATAATAATTAAAATAAATAATAATAATAATATATTTATTATATTGAAATTTTGAGTTTTGTTGAACTCCTTGGTATTTTGTGATTTTTAGTATGTTTGTGATTTAGAGTAATTTTTGGTATTTTTTTAATTTTATTATTTTTTAGTATTTTCAGTATCAACTGGTATTTTGTGTGCCAATAATTACTACATATATTACTGCAACGAATATAGAAGAAAAAATGAAATATGATAGAAAATAGTCGAATCCTTAATTTCGACATGTGATGCATCATATGAAAGGTCTCGAGTCATAGATCAAGAATATTTTTAAATTTTGAAAATCCACCACTTGGTTCAAAAGATATTCACTTTGACTTTTATTTTGATTTTAAAATAAAAGTTGCGGAATAACTCTTATTTGCAACTTTTAAAATAAAATCAAAAATAATATTCAAAATAACTCTTATTTTGATTTTTATTGAAAAATCAGAAATAAGAGTTATTTCTAACTTTATTTAAAAATTGAATTTTAACTATTATTTTGACTTTTTAATAAAATTAAAAATAAGAATTAAATTTGATTTATATTTTATAAATTGAAAATAGAAGTATTTTGCTGATATCAATAGTTTCAGCTAAAATAAGAATTTTGGTGTTTACCATTTTACTGTAGCATGTTTCCTTCACATTGATTTTTTTAGTTGAAATTAGCATTCATAACTCTTATTTGCGGTCCCTGACTATAAGTGCTAGAGACTTCAAATTTGGAGTGCAGGTTTGTGAATACCATACGCAGGTCAAGTTTGTTTCCAATTTTTGATAACACGCCTCCTTCGCCCACAAATTGCACAATACAATATACAGGCTCAATTTTTGACATAGCACTCCCTAACTGAACAATCAGTTGAGAAGTATGCGTATTAAACGACCCTGAAAATTTCAAAGCGATTGACCCATAAATAGAGAAGTTATTTCGGAATTAACATTTAATTCAATAATTACATTTGCATGGCAAATCGAACGTGCAAGCGAGACAGCATGTTCACGTTTGTATGCAAGGCGCGCACAAAGACAGTACGAGCTAGTACCCATTTTTTTTTTTTGGGTACCAAAGAAGAATCAAGCGATAAGCAAAAATATTATCGATATCATGTAATGAAAATATTAATGTATAATTTATGTATATACAAATATACAATTTGATTAAAATATAATTGTGTTAATATATTATAATGTATTTTTGCATGGCAAAAATACGCAGAAGCTTATAGCTATGCATGAAATTGCATGAGAGAAAAAGCGATCATTTTCCAGCACTACTTTTGCATCTTTGCCGAGCACTGAAAGCTGCAAAATAATAATTATTAATATTTCCGATTCCTTACACATATATATAATAAGTATCTGCTTATTATCGTTGTAAAAAAAAAACTTAGCATTTTCCGCTTTAAGAATCCAATAAAATTAGACATTGTCTTTTATTTCAAACTTCGCGCGCACTGCAGCAGCCTTTGGCAGGCTTGAATTTGTTGCGTAAGAGGGAGAGAGTGAGAGAGGAAAATGGGTGCTGCCAGATTGCAGGCTAAGCGAAGTTGTAGTTTGTGGCTACTCTTGACACACTCTACATCGATCGCATAAAAAATATATAAAAACATCGATTAAAAAAATATATATAAATATCGCAGAAAATAGTACAAATAACAATATAACAATATCACAAAAAAAATAATAATAATCATTATATTTAAATATCGCAAGAAATATATATAATAATATCATATAAAAATATCGCAGAAGTATCATATGGGGATATCAAATGAAATGACGATTTCACTAGCATTACTTTTTTTAATGCTAGTAAAATGACGATTTCATTAAAAAAGTAGTTATTTAGGAACAACTCTGGACTCTCCCAGACTTGAGCTGTGCGCGGCTCACCTTTTCGCAGATCTCCGTCACCGAATCAGAAATCTAATACGGTTATTAATTGAACGGACTGTTCTTTGGTCTGACTCTGAAGTTACACTTCATTGGATCAAGTCACATCCTTCGTCCTTGCCAACATTTGTGTCGAATCGTGTGGCTGAAACCAAGAGTGGACAGAGAACGCTGAATGGCGCCATGTACCGACAAAGCAGAACCCAGCAGATATCGTTTCGAGAGGCTGCGATGTTGACGAATTGCTATCGTCTATTTGGTTCGATGGACCTTCACTTTTGAAGGAACCAAGAGATTCGTGGCCGGTTAATCAGCATCTGATTACAGCCGAGATGCGTACTTTGGAAGTACGTAAAACAGCTGTCGGACTGGCAGCTATGGTAGACCGACCGGATCTTTTGAAACCATCTATAGTTATTCATCGCATGCTAGACTGCTTACAGTGCTCGCTTATGTCTTCCGTTTTATAAAGATATGTAGAAATATACGACAGATATTTGAAAATATTCCTACGGCATTAGAGAAAAAAAAAGCGTTTGAGAAAATAGTTGAAGTCACCCAACAATCTGAGTTTAAAGATGACATATATGGGGTTCGAAAGGGCACGCGTGTGGGCCATAGCCTGCAGCGTCTCAATCCATTTATACATGAGAATAATAGATCTTGGTGCTCCTTTACGTTGATGCGAGTGGGGGGACGACTTGCAAATGCTCCTTCGTGAGCGAATTTGGCTCGTTAACGCTCAAGAGGTTTGTCGCCAGACAGTGAGATCTTGTATAACTTGTTTTATATATGGTGTCAATTATCACGACTTTCGAATGCGTGGAAAGCCTACTTATAAGTCGTATATCGCACTTTTTGTTTACTTAGAACTGGTTTCCGACTTATCCACCAACACATTTTTAATGGCTTTTCAAAGGTTCGTCGGCCGTCGTGGAGTCCCGCAGACCGTCCATTACAACAACGAGAAGGAGGCGGACGCAATTCGCATCAAAAAGCGGATTCGAATTTGCGTTCATCCCGCCAAGAGCTCCCTACTTCGGGGGTCTGTGGGAGGCAAGTGTAAAGTCTGCAAAGCACATACTCCTACGGACGGTAGGCAGCCTGCTGTTGACGGCAGAAGAGCTGCAGACGACGCTGGTCGCGGTGGAGGCCGTGCTCAATTCAAGGCCAATCGGAGCTCTCAGCGACGGTGAGGCGCTAACTCCGGGCCACCTGCTAGTGGGAGGACCACTTGCAGCAATGCCAGCAGAGCGGGTCCCGGACCAGCACGGTCTGACCTGCTGCCAGACATAATCGTCGGAGATCTGGTGGTCGTCGCCGATTACAATCTGCCACCTCAGAACTGGCTGGTCGGCAGAGTAACGAACAAGCACTGGAAAGGTTGTTAAGAGGCCTATCCATAAGCTGGCGCGGCTGCCAGTTTGATGAAGCTACAGAGCTTCATTGGTGCCGATGTTGGAGCAGTTCAGCGCATCTTTTGTAGTTTAAATAAAATCATGAAGTCTAGTGTAATCACTGCGGATGACAGCTCGCGTTAATGACGAAAGCAGCACGAAGGGTGCGAAAGGCAACTAACAATATATACAGCTAAGTTGGAAAATTTGCTACGACTGTCCGATCAGTTATATATTGATCGAAAGGTTTAGTCCTAACATACAAAATGGCATACTAAAACTTTTTCCAAATCACCTGGGTCATGTGATACGGGGGTGTAAGTGGGAGGGGAAAAATTTATATGATCGCAGCTTATGGAGCCGTTGGGGCTTTTTGGTAAAATTTTTTATTTTTTTTTTTTAATTTTTATTAAAAATACGCGTCGATTGATACCTCGATGACCCAAATCCGACAGTTGGATCAAAAGATAAATAAATTTGATATTTTTAGTGGACTTCTCAAAATGAAATGAAAAGTCAGTTTGTTTGTCTGTTTGTATCAAAGCGCTAAAAAACCTTAGATGTAATGATGGGGTTTTGTTTCCACTTTAAATATCTAGAAATGTTTGTTCTACGACTTTTTCAATTTCACGCTAGTTTAGCGGGAAAGCGCTAAATCCCGCTAAAATTGAAACCTCAACAGTTTCCAAACCATAGAAGCTACAGATATGTTCTATATATCATTGGAAAGGTGCGTTTGAGGGCTTTAATGCGTTCCCTAAAAACTATAATGTTTTTAAGCTTACATTTTGGCGATTTCTGACAAAACGGCTCTAACGATTTCTGTTAAATTGTTGTAATACGTAAAATTTCGCGTTTTTTGGTATTTGAAACATAAATTTTGGTTGAGGAGTTTTGAAGATATTACCTGTTAAGTGAATAAATACATTTTTCTATCGGTCGAAAATCATGTTTTAGTACGAAAAACTTTTTTTTTTTATGAGATATCTCAACCAAACTGATACAATATGCATTTAACTTGGTTTTATATATCCTGACCAAAGTTGGTTCAAATCGGACTTCTATATCATATAGCTGTCATATGACCGATCGGGTCAAAATTATTTTTTAGTATGAAAAACTTTTTTGTTTAGTGAGATATTTTAACCAAATTGATAGCATATGCATTTTAGTCAGTTTTAAAAATCCTGACCGAAGTTAGTTCTTATCGGACCACTATATCATATAGCCAATCGGTCCAATATGAAGTCTTAGTAAGAAAAACTTTTTTGTTTTACGAGATATCGTAACCAAACTAATAGAATATGCATTTAAATTAGACTTATATATTCTGACCAAAGTTGGTTCTAATGAAACCACTATATCATATAGCTGTCATAGCACCGATCGGGCGAAATTCAAGTCTAAATATAAAAAACTTTTTTTTTTCACAGTAAGTACGGGGTCTCCGACAGTAGAGTAGGCTCGGCTGTAGCAACGCAAGCAAATCGAGAAGGGGCGAAGCCCCCTAGTTTTTCTTAATAATTAAAGAGAATTTTTTTTTTAAATATGATATTCGTTTAGCAACTAAATTTATATATTTTACTATTTGCCTGCATTAATGATAAAGTTACAATGTCAAAAGCAAAAGCAATTGCAAAAATTTCTGATATCCCACCAAAAAAACCTCTAAACGAGGTAAAAGTCTAGTGACGAAAGCAATTTCAAGACCCAAAATTTCTGATATCCAATTTTGTGACGAACAAAATTCAGTTTAATCTAAAAATTTTAAATGAAAATATAAATTAATATAAAAAAACGAAAATTGGCATTCGGCACTGCGCAAAAAGTTATTTTTATGTACAAAGAAGATCACCCTTATTGCCCACAGTGCACAACGCAAATATTCGGTTTTGTTTTTTATTAATTTATATTTTTAATTTAAAATTTTTAGATTAAACTGAATTTTGTTCGTCACAAAATTGGATATCAGAAATTTTGGGGCTAGAAATTGCTTTTGTCTTTA
Organism: Drosophila innubila; assembly: GCF_004354385.1. Classification (NCBI taxonomy): domain Eukaryota; kingdom Metazoa; phylum Arthropoda; class Insecta; order Diptera; family Drosophilidae; genus Drosophila; species Drosophila innubila. Next base: position 27,537,605 of record NW_022995376.1, read on the forward strand.
GACAAAAGAGTATGCTCGCGTTGCTACAGCCGAGCATACTCTACTGTCGGAGACCCCGTACTTACTATCCAAAATAAAAGTTTTTCATACTTAGACTTGGATTATTCCCGATCGGTCCTATGACAGCTATATGATATAGTGGTCCGATTTGATCCAACTTTGGTCAGGATATATTAAACCATGTTAAATGCATATTGTATCAGTTTGGTTGGGATATCTCATAATACCAAAAAGTTTATCGTAGTAAAACGTGACTTTCGACCGATAGAAAAGTACCAAAAAACGCGAAATCGTACGTAATACAACATATTAAAATTTAACAGAAATCGTTAGAGTTTTGTCAGAAATCGCCAAAATGTAAGCTTAAAAGCATTATATCACCTACAAAATGTTACCTGAGTACTTTAAAAAAAAAGTTTAAGGGTGCGCAATAATAATATATAGAAAATATATATATAGCTTCTATGGTTTGGAAACTGTTGAGGTTTAATTTTACCGGGATTTAGCGTTTTCCCGCTAAACTAGCGGTTTTTTTTTGTCAAAAAGTCGTAGAACAAACATTTTTAGATTTTCGAAAAGGAATAAATCCCCATCATTACATTTAAGATTCTTTAGCTCTTTGATGCAAACAGACAAACAAACTGACTTTTCATTTCATTTTGAGAAGTCCACTATGAAAATATCAAATTTATTTATCTTTTGATCCAACTGTCGGATTTGGGTCATCGAGGTATCAATCGACGCGTATTTTTAATAAAAATTAAAAAAAAAAAATAAAAAATTTTACCAAAAAGCCCCAACGGCTCCATAAGCTGCGATCATATAAATTTTTCCCCTCCCACTTACACCCCCCGTATCACATGACCCAGGTGAATTAGAAAAAGTTTTAGCATGCCATTTTGTAAGTTAAGACTAAACCTTTCGATCGGTATATAACTCAATCTGATCGGACAGTCGTAGCCAATTTTCCAACTTAGTTGTATATATTGTTAGTCGCCTTTCGCACCTTGGTAATGCTTTCGTCACTAACGCGAACTGCGTTATTTGGGGCGTAACCGAAAAACCCCACGCAAATCAAGTTTTTAAGATAATACGTTTTTTGTGATAATAAACGTTATCTATTATTATATATGAATCCCATGGTGATTAAATGTTTTCAAAGTAATACAAGTAATTTCTTTAAGCAAAAGGATCTCAGAGACTAAAAGAGATAGAGTAACCAAATTTGGCACGCAGATTTCTTTGTACCCCACGCAGGTCAAGTTTGTTATAAATTTTTGTCACGCTCCCCTCCGTCCTCGCAAATCGCGAATAAACACCACAGTTTTTAAGATAAAACGTTTTTTGTGGGTATTAGAGTTGCAAGTTGCTATTATCTATTATCACTGCGGACGGCAGTTCGCGTTAGTGACGAAAGCAGCACGAAGGGTGCGAAAGGCGACTAACTATATATACAGCCAAGTTGGAAAATTTGCTACGACTGTCCGATCAGATCGAGTTATATACCGATCGACAGGTTTAGTTCTAACTTACAAAATGGCGTTCTAAAACTTTTTCTAACCAACCTGGGTCATGAGATACGGGGGTGTAAGTGGGAGGGGAAAAATTTTGATAATTGCAGCTTATGGGGCTGTGGTAAAATTTTTTGAAAAATTCTACTTAAAAATACGCGTCGATTAATACCTCAATCACCCAAATCCGATAACTAGTTCAAAAGATAAATAAATTTGAAAATTTTAGTGGACTTCTCAAAATGAAATGAAAAGTCAGTTTGTTTGTCTGTTTGTATCAAAGCGCTAAAAAACCTTAGATGTAATGATGGGGTTTTGTTTCCACTTTAAATATCTAGAAATGTTTGTTCTACGACTTTTTCAATTTCACGCTAGTTTAGCGGGAAAGCGCTAAATCCCGCTAAAATTGAAACCTTAACAGTTTCCAAACCATAGAAGCTACAGATATGTTCTATATATCATTGGAAAGGTGCGTTTGAGGGCTTTAATGCGTTCCCTAAAAACTTTAATGTTTTTAAGCTTACATTTTGGCGATTTCTGACAAAACGGCTCTAACGATTTCTCTTAAATTGTTGTAATACGTACAATTTTGCGTTTTTTGGTATTTGAAACATAAATTTTTGTTGAGGAGTTTGGAAGAAATTACCTGTTAAGTGAATAAATAAATTTTTCTATCTGTCGAAAATCATGTTTTAGTACGAAAAACTTTTTGGTTTTATGAGATATCTCAACCAAACTGATACAATATGCATGTAACTTGGTTTTATATATCCTGACCAAAGTTGGTTCAAATCGGACTTCTATATCATATAGCTGTCATATGACCGATCGGGTCAAAATAAGGTTTTAGTATGAAAAACTTGTTTGTTTAGTGAGATATTTTAACCAAATTGATAGCATTTGCATTTAAGTCAGTTTTAAAAATCCTGACCACTATATCATATAGCCAATCGGTCCAATATTAAGTCTTGGTATGAAAAACTTTCTTGTTTTACGAGATATCGTAACCAAATTAATAGAATATGCATTAAAATTAGACTTATATATTCTGACCAAAGTTGGTTCTAATCGAACCACTATATCATATAGCTGTCATAGCACCGATCGGGCGAAATCAAGTCTTAGTATGAACAACTTTATTTTTTCATAGTAAGTACGTGGTCTCCGACAGTGAGTATGCTCGGCTGTAGCAACGCGAGCAAAGCGAGCAGGGGCGGAGCCCCTAGTTTTCTTTATAATTAAAGAACAATTTTTTTTTTATATACGTTGAACAACTAAATTTATATATTTTACTATTTGCCTGCATTAATGATAAAGTTACAATGTTAAAAGCAAAAGCAATTGCAAAATTTCTGATATCCCACAAAAAAACCTCTACATGAGGTAAAGTCTAGTGACGAAAGCAATTTCTAGCCCCAAAATTTCTGATATCCATTTTGTGACGAACAAATTCAGTTTAATCTTAAAATTTTAAATAAAAATATAAATTAATAAAAAAAAACGAAAATAGGCATTCGGCACTGCGCAAAAGTTATTTTTTATGTACGAAGATCACCCTTTTACTCACAGTGCACAATGCCAATTTTCGTTTTTTTATATTCATTTATATTTTTATTTAAAATTTTTAGATTAAACTGAATTTTGTTCGTCACAAAATTGGATATCTAGAAATTGCTTTCGTCACTAGACTTTTACCTCGTTTAGAGGTTTTTTTGGTGGGATCCTATAAAATCGCAGCGAGATCGAACAAGTAGAACAGCAGTATTAACGTGCCAAAGTTCTTGAAGCAAAATAAGCTCCTTAGAGTATGCAATAGTTTTAATAATCTTAGACTCAACAAAAATGCATCAAATAATTCTCAACTGGTTCCGACGACGCAAATATGACATTCGGCTTGAATCGCCAATCGAGGCAACACAAATGGTACTGATGATAGGGAATGGCATCTCTTGAATCAGCTGTACCATGCCATGCTCCACGCTTTTATGCAAGTGTTGCTTGTTGTTGGTTTTATCATGTGGCCTGTTACTCAGTAGAGAAGTCGGTAACCAAAGAGATTTAAAAGTTGGCCTAAAATCTTATGTATTAGGTTTCAGTTAAGTCACAACAGCAACACAATATGGCGCCTCAGAATTCTCAACTGGTTATAGCTACGCAAAGATGGCATTAAGTTTGAATTGCTGGTCAACTAGCAGAAACGGTACTGAGGATGGAAAATTATCATCTCTTGAATTCATGCTCCTTCCATTTATGCAAGTGTTGTTGTTGCTTGCTGAACATGTCATATTGACAGTAAATCAACAAAAGACACAATTTTTGTTTTTGCCTAATTTATCTCACACAATACTTTGTAAACCATAAAAGTTTGATCTGATTTCAAACTATGCAGAATTTTTTTCTTAGACCTGAAGCAGTTCCTATTTAAATTAAACCTGAAGCAGTTGCTAGTATAAAGCAGTTGATAACCTAAGGATGTTGAAACAATTGTGAACATAAAACAGTTGATAACCAAAATCAGTTTTTAACTTGACGAAGCTGCTAATTTTCAAATTTGGACAAGAACCTTCCCTTATGATTCTCATAATTAGGAGGACGAGGCAAATTGAGCAACAAGCCATGCTCAAATGGGGATTCAAGGCCTTTAAAAATAAATTTTAATAATAATAACCAGTTCTCAAAAAACATTTTTTCTAAAAAAAAAATTTGTTGACAATACTTTTATATATATAACTTTTATTAATTTATATTTTTATTTAAAATTTTAAGATTAAACTGAATTTTGTTCGTACCAAAATTGGATATCAGAAATTTTGGGGATTTATCATTAATGCAGGCAAATAGTAAAATATATAAATTTAGTTTTTGAACGTATTTCATATTTAAAAAAATGTTTTCTTTAATTATAAAGAAAAACTAGGGGGCTCCGCCCCCTGCTAGCTTTGCTCGCGTTTCTACAGCCGAGCATACTCTACTGTTGGAGACTTCGTACTTACTATGAAAAAAAAAGTTTTTCATACTAAGACTTGGATTTCGCACGATCGCTCTTATGACAGCTATATGATATAGTGGATCGATTAGAACCAACTTTGGTCAGGATATATAAGTCTAACTTAAATGCATATTCTAGTAGTTTGGTTAAAATATTTCATTACACAAAAAAGTTTTCAGAACCGGGCCTTCAATTGTCCAAAGGCATTCTCTACAACTCTCCTCGATCTAGACAGAACATAATTAAAAGACTTGCTTTCCTCGTCTTCCGTTGTGTTGAAGGGGTATGGCTTCATAATCTTCGTCGACAATTTAAAAGCAGAGTCTGCAAGAAGCACTACAGGAACGTCGACTCCGCCGATGCGCTTTGAATTATCTGCAACCAGCGTTGTGCAATCCAGCATAATTTTTAAACTGGTGCTTTCAAACACCTGGAAATCATGGCAGCGACCTAGGGCACCCACATGCACGTAAAGAAATCGATATCTAGAGAAAAATATACAATTAGTATATTGGTTCAAGATTACTTATATTGTACTCTACCGAAAATCCACCAAAGCGAAAAGTATGGTTGAGTACCATCCTTTATCATTATAATAATCTGCAGCTTCAGCTGCACCCTTCAGAGGGTGAACTTCGAAGTGGCTTCCATCTATAATAAATTTGTTTCATTAAAAGCTTCATAAAAAGGAAAAAACCTTACCAATTGCACCGAAACATTGAGGAACTCCAAGCGCTTCAAAGCCTTGCACACACTCCTCTAGTTTTTCTTGTATCATGAAGTCTTTTGGCAGATATTCGTGTCCCAGAACTCTATGTACTTCAAAGCAAAATTCTTGAAGAATTTTACACACCATCGAATCCGAAACGCCGAATAGTCTGCCCACAGCGCAATACTCCGATGATGACCCCAGAGTGTACAGTGCTATGGCAATTCGCTTTTCTAAAGGAATGGGCTTCCGCATTACCGTGTCTTGTTTAGCCAATCCCTTCAATCGCTCGGTCAATAACAGGAATGTATTCCTTTCCACTCGGAAATTATCCTTGAAGAATGCATCCGAGCTGTTAGGCACGTCGCACTCCCAAAACTTTCCATGACGTTCCTATAGTACATCAATTATAGTTATATTATTGTGCCGGACAACGATATCACTGATATATACTTACAAATTCCTGTACAGATGGACACTTTGGAATAGTTGGCTTTATGGCATGATGAAATAATATAAGGTGGTCCCGTCGCGAGACGAAGTTTTACGAAGTTTCCACTCATTTCAGTGCACGTTTGCTTGTTGAAGAGAAAGGTTGTGTGCGGACGAATTTTTTTTTTTTTTTGTTCATTAACCCTTAAGCGTGCACATATTAATATGAAATATTGCAAATTTTGCTGCAAAGTTGTGACGGGTAGTATTGTTCATGTACCGAAGTGTAATATGATAAGAAAATTGTGGGAACAATGCCTGGGGTGCAGCCTGGGTGAAAACTCGCAAATTTGTGCCACACACTTTAATTATTCGCAGTGGAAGTCTACACCGAACAAAGGTCAGACAAATAAAAAAGGCGACTTAATAAAGGTGCCATTCAAAAAATAGAAGAAAAGCCTGATCCAGAAAATGTAAAAGAAGGCTACGCCAGTTCCAGTACGCAAACAGAGTAAGTTAAAATAGTAAAAGCATGTACATTTTTGTAAACAATAATGTGACTGTGTTTGTAGATGCTGTTCATTGTCCAATGAAAATAAGAGCCTGAGGCAGATAATTCGAGCGAAGAAGTACGATTTACAACGTTTACGAAATCAGCTTGAGGAGTCTCGCCAATTAGAAGAGTCTCTAGGGAAAATTTTTACCGAGACTCAAATTAAAATACTGAAGAATGGTGGAAAAAGAAGCACATTTACATCAGACGACATATCGGCAGCTATTTGTCTCCACACCGCTGGCCCTCGAGCGTATAACCATCCTTACAAAAAAGGATTTCCGTTACCCAGCCGTACCACGTTGTATAGATGGTTATCAGATGTGGAGATAAAGCCAGGATGCCTGGATGTTGCCATAGACCTTATGGAAAATGATGCAATGGATGAGGCCGACAAGCTTTGCGTACTGGCCTTGACGAGATGAAGGTCGCTGCAGCCTTTGAGTACGACAGCTCAGCAGATGTCATATACGAGCCCAGCAATTATGTGCAAGTGGCTATTGTTCGTGGTCTCAAAAAATCGTGGAAGCAGCCAATTTTTTTTTACTTCAGCACCCGAATGGGTGTTGTACCCTAAACAACATAATAAGGAAGTTACACACAAAAGGGTATCCAGTAGTAGCTATTGTATCCGATTTGGGTTCTGGAAACCAAAGACTATGGTCAGAGCTTGTATCAGAATGTAAGTTTTTCACAAGCGTTAAAATTAAAAATAATCTTTAATATTTTGTAATTTTTTTTTTTAGCAAAAGCCTGGTTTAGCCATCCAACGGACGAACATTTAAAAATTTTCGTTTTTTCGGATACACCACATTTAATTAAGTTGGTCCGAAACCATTATGTGGATTCCGGATAAGCATTAAATGGAAAAAAGTTGACCAAAACGACAGTCCAACAGACATTTAATAATTGCGCTAAATCTGATGTGTCCATACTGCTCAAAATAAGCGAGAACCATTTAAATGTTCGCTCGCTAGATAAACAAAAGGTAAAATTGGCTACGCAGTTATTTTCCAACACTACCGCCAGCTCCATCAGACGCTGCTATTCGTTGGGGTATGATGTGGAGAATGCGTGCGAAACGTCAGATTTATTTAAATTACTGAATGATTGGTTCGACGTCTTTAATTCAAAACTTTCAACGGCAAATTGCATCCAATCCACGCAGCCTTATGGGAAGCAACTCCAATTTCAAAGAGATGTTTTGGAAAAAATGTCGAAAATAATGAGTTCACAAATTCTTGGCAAATCCCAAAAGCTGCCATTTCAAAAAGGGATTCTCGTCAACAATGCATCCCTGGATGGATTGTATATATATTTAAAAGATAAATACAACATGGAATATATACTAACCAGCCGTCTTAACCACGACATAGTGGAAAATTTTTTTGGCGCTATGCGATCGAGGGGTGGACAGTTTGACCATCCAACTCCACTACAGTTTAAGTATAGGTTAAGAAAATATTTAATAGATATGCCAAATTTAGAAGAATGAATTACAAAATTAATTCATTTTATTAATTATAATTGTTAAATGTTTAGCTATATGTTTCAGCAAAGTGTAAATCGAGAATGTAGGTAGCTATGTGGTGTCTTTTGTGTTTTGTCTTTTATGTGTTTCTTTTAATTTTATTATTTACTAATAATTCTTATATTATATCCAGACAAGAATACAGAATTGTTGAGAAACGCTAGAAATGTGGAAGAAGACAACTCTGATAGCTGGCTTAATTTAGACTTTAGCTCTAAAAATGTAGAAAATAAGGAAAATAAGCCTGAAGTTGCCGTAGAGTATGTCGCCGGCTATGTCATTAAAAGGCTAAGGATGAGTGACTGCTGCAAACAAAGTTCGACATTCACCTATGTATATGAGGTGTCTCACGGCGGCCTTATTAAACCGTCGGAACAATTTAAAAATAAGCTCAAAGAGCTAGAAAAAATTTTAACGCACTATGCGAAAGATAATTTTAAAATAACAAACAATTTAAAACAAAAACAAGTGGGAAAGGTTATAGTCGAGATCCCGACTATAGGATACCCGTTACTTAACTTAAATATGTATAAAAGTATTTTTTTAAGAATTTTTTTATTAAGAAGAAAGGATTTTGTTATTATTAATTTTTGTTATTTTATATTGCCTGAATCCAGTTGAGAATTCTTAGGCACAAGAATGACAGAAAAGTTTGCTTGGCATATTGTGTTGCTGTTGTTACTTAGTTGTCGATTCAAAAAATTTTAAATTAGCAACTTCTTCAGGTTTATAATTTTGCTAAATGTCAATCCCCTTGGTTAGCGACCTCTCTATATGGTAACCGGTGACTTGACACGCTCAACAACATACTACACTTGCATAAATGCAAGGAGTATGCTCAATACGATGACAGTTCCATCATCATTGAAGATTCATCGGTACCATTTGGGTTGAGTCGAGTAGCGATTCAAGCCGAATGTCATATTTGCGTCGTCAGAGCCAGTTGAGAATTATTTGATGCATTTTTGTTGTCTAACAATATTAAAACTATTGCATACTCTAAGGAGCTAATTTTGCTTCAAGAGCTTCGGCACGTTAATACTGCTGTTCTACTTGTCCGATCTTGCTGCGATTTTATAGGATAATAGATAATAGCAACTTGCAACTCTAATACCCACAAAAACGTATTATCTTAAATTCTGTGGGTGTGGTGGTTTTTCGCGATTTGCGAGGCCGGAGGGGGGCGTGATAAAAATGTAAGACAAACTTGACCTGCGTGGTGTGTAGAGAAATCTGCGAGCCAAATTTGGTTATTCTATCTCTTTTAGACTCTGAGAACCCTTTGTTTAAAGAAATTACTTTGAAAACATTAAATCGCCATAACTGCCGTTCTACTTGTCCGATCTTGATGCAATTCAGTGGGATAATAGATAATACTAATAGATAACGTTTATTTTCACAAAAACGTATTATCATAAAAACTGTGGTGTGGTGGTTTTCGCGATTTTCGGGGCGGAGGGCGTGGCTTAAATTTGAAACAAACTTGATCTGAGTAAGGTATATAGAAATCTGTCTGTCAAATTTGGTTACGCTATCTCTTATAGTCTCTGAGATCCCTTTGTTGAAACAGACGAGGGAAAGGTTTTTCGCTATTTGTGGGGGCGGAGGGGGGCGTAGCTTCAATTTTAAACAAACTTGATCTGCGTGGGGTATATAGAAGTCTGTGAGTGAAAGTTTGGTATCTCTATCTCTTATAGTCTCTGAGATCCTTTTGTTCATACGGACGGACGGACGGACAGACGGACGGACGGACAGACGGAGAGACACACATGGCTATATCGACTCGGCTATTGATGCTGATCAAGAATATATATACTTTATAGTGTCGGAGATGCCTCCTTCTCCCTGTTACATACATTCCAACGAACACAATATACCCTTTTACTTATTTTTTAAGTAACGGGTATAAAAATATAGCTGCAATAGAGACGCTCAATCGAAAATTAAGCTAAAGTATGAAAAGTTGTTTGTTTTTTGAGATATTTTAATCAAACTGATAGAATATGCATTTAACTTGGTTTTGTCCATCCTGGCTGAAAATCATTCAAATCGGTCGACTATATCATATTGCTGTCATCGGACCGATTGGTAGAAAATCAAGTTTTAGTATGAACAATTTTTTTAAGACATCCTAACCAAACTGACAGAATATGCGTTAATGTTGGTTTTGTACATTCTGACCAGATTTGGTTCAATTCGGTTCCATATATCATATATCAGAATATAAAACATAGTTAAATGCATATTGTATTAGTTTGGTTAAGATTTCTCATAAAACAAAAATGTTTTTCGTACTAAAACGTGATTTTCGACCGATAGAAAAATGTATTTATTCACTTAACAGGTAATATCTTTCAAACCCCTCAACCAAAATTTATGTTAGTAATTAAAATAATAAATAATTAAAATCGTCAAAGCCGTTTTGTCAGAAATTACCAAAATGTAATCTAAAAAACTTTATTTTACCTGTAAAATGTTGTTTGAGTACTTAAAAAATTATAGGTACGCCTAAAAGCGCTGAAGCGCACCTTTCTAATGATGTAAAGAAACTGTTTGGAAACTGTTGAGGTTTCAATTTTAGTGGGACTTAGCGTTATCCCTATCATTACATCTAAAATAAATAAAATTTAAAAGGATCCTTAAAATTCGTCCTTGAAGACATGTGATGTATCATATAAAAGGTATTACGCCATAGATCTAGAATATCTGATCATATCGGTGAAAAATTTAACACAGAAGTCATAAACTATTGGTGAGTTTTATTTTTAGCGAAAAAAAATTTAAATCATTTTTAATCATTATTTTTAAATTTTTTTTTTTTATCAAAAATAATCATAATTGTTGAGTCTTATTTTTTTTTTATCAAAAATAATCATCATTGTTGAGTCTTATGTTTTTGATAAAAATAATCATTATTTTTGAGTTTTATTTTTTTGATCAAAAATAATTATTATTGTTGAAGACAATCGTAAAAATTATTATATAATCATTAAAGAGAGATTTTTAAAATAAAATTTATAATGGTTAAGGTCCCTGCTATATATCAAAGGAAAGGTGTGTTCCAGGGCTCTTAGGAGAACCTTTAAACTTTTTTAAAGTACTCAGGTAACATTTCACAGGTGAAATAAAGTTTCTTAGCTTACATTTTTCTGACAAACGTATTTGAGTATGTTGTAGTACGTAAAATTTTGCGTTTTTTGGTATATCAAACATAAATATTGGCTGAGGGGTTTGGAAGATATTACCTGTTAATTGAATATATACATTTTTCTATCGGTCGAACATCGCGTTTTAGCACAAAAAACTTTTTTGTATTATGAGATATCTCAACCAAACTGATAAAATATGCATTTAACTTGGTTTTATATATCCTGACCAAAGTTGGATCAAATCGGACTACTATATCATATAGCTGTCATAGAACCGATCGGGTCAAAATTAAGTTTTAGTATGAAAAACTTTTTTGTTTAGTGAGATATTTTAACCATATTGATAGCATATACATTAGGTTAGTTTTAAAAATCCTTAGCGAAGTTAGTTCTTATCGGACTACTATATCATATAGACCAATCGGGCGAAAATCAAGTTCTACTGTGAAAAACTTTTTTGTTTTATGAGAAATCTTAACCAAACTAATACAATATGCATTTAACTTGGTTTTATATATCCTGACCAAAGTTGGTTCAAATCGGACCACTATATCATATGGCTGTCATAGAACCGATCGGTCCAATATTATGTCTTAGTATGGAAAACTTTTTTGTTTAATGAAATATTTTAACCAAACTACTAGAATATGCATTTAAGTTAGACTTATATATCCTGACCAAAGTTGGTTCTAATCGATCCACTATATCATATAGCTGTCATAGGAGCGATCGGGCGAAATCTAAGTCTTAGTATGAAAAAGTTTTTTTTTCATAGTAAGTACGAAGTCTCGAACAGTAGAGTATGATCGGCTGTAGAAACGCGAGCAAAGCTAGCAGGGGGCGGAGCCCCCTTGTTTTTTTTTTCCTTATAATTAAAGAAAAAATTTTTTTAAATATGAAATACGTTCAAAAACTAAATTTATATGTTTTACTATTTGCCTGCATTAATGATAAATCCCCAAAATTTATGATATCCAATTTTGGTACGAACAAAATTCAGTTTAATCTTAAAATTTTAAATAAAAATATTAATTAATAAAAATTATATATATAAAAGAATTGTAAACAAATTTTTTTTTAAGAAAAAAATGTTTTTTGAGAACTGGCTATTATTATTAAAATTTATTTTTATAGGCCTTGAATCCCCATTTGGGCATGTCTTGTTGCTCAATTTGCCTCGTCCTCCTAATTATGAGAATCGAAAAGGAAGGTTCTTGTCCAAATTTAAAAATTAGCAGCTTCGTCAGGTTAAAAACTGATTTTGGTTATCAACTGTTTTATGTTCACAATTGTTTCAACATCCTTAGGTTATCAACTGCTTTATATTAGCAACTGCTTCAGGTTTAATTTAAATAGCAACTGCTTCAGGTCTAAGAAAAAAATTCTGCATAGTTTGAAATCAATTCAAACTTTTATGGTTAACAAAGTATTGTGTGAGATAAATTAGGCAAAAACAAAAATTGTGTCTTTTGTTGGTTTACTGTCAATATGACATGTTCAGCAAGCAACAACAACACTTGCATAAATGCAAGGAGCATGAATTCAAGAGATGATAATTTTCCATCCTCAGTACCGTTTCTGCTAGTTGACCAGCAATTCAAACTTAATGCCATCTTTGCGTCGCTAGAACCAGTTGAGAATTCTGAGGCGCAAGAATGATAAAAAGGTTTGAATGCCATATTGTGTTGCTGTTGGGACTTAACTGAAACCTAATACATAAGATTTTAGGCCAACTTTTAAATCTCTTTGGTTACCGACTTCTCTACTGAGTAACAGGCCACATGATAAAACCAACAACAAGCAACACTTGCATAAAAGCGTGGAGCATGGCATGGTACAGCTGATTCAAGAGATGCCATTCCCTATCATCAGTACCATTTGTGTTGCCTCGATTGGCGATTCAAGCCGAATGTCATATTTGCGTCGTCAGAACCAGTTGATTAAAAACTTGATTTGCGTGGGGTTTTTTGGTTACGCCCCAAATAACGCAGTTCGCGTTAGTGACGAAAGCATTACCAAGGTTGCGAAAGGCGACTAACAATATATACAACTAAGTTGGAAAATTTGCTACGACTGTCCGATCAGATTGAGTTATATACCGATCGAAAGGTTTAGTCTTAACTTACAAAATGGCATACTAAAACTTTTTCTAATTCACCTGGGTCATGTGATACGGGGGTGTAAGTGGGAGGGGAAAAATTTATATGATCGCAGCTTATGGAGCCGTTGGGGCTTTTTGGTACAATTTTTTATTTAATTTTTATTAAAAATACGCGTCGATTGATACCTCGATGACCCAAATCCGGTAACTGGTTCAAAAGATAAATAAATTTGAAATTTTTAGTGGACTTCTCAAATGAAATGAAAAGTTAGTTTCTTTGTTTGTCCGTTTGTATCAAAGCGCTAAAAAAGCTTAGATGTAATGATGGGGTTTTTTTCCACTTTAAATATCTAGAAATGTTTATTCTACGACTTTTTCAATTTCCCGCTAGTTAAGCGGGAAAACGCTAAATCCCGCTAAAATTGAAACCTCAACAGTTTCCAAACCATAGAAGCTACAGATATGTTCTATATCTGGCATTCGGCACTGGCACAAAAAGTAATTTTTATGTATAAAGAAGCTTACCCTTTTTGCTCACAGTGCACAATGCCAATTTTCGCTTTTTTTATAATAATTTATATTTATACCCGTTACTTAAAAAATAAGTAAAATGGTACATTGTGTTCATTGGAATGTATGTAACAGGGAGAAGGAGGCATCTCCGACACTATAAAGTATATATATTCTTGATCAGCATCAATAGCCGAGTCGATATAGCTATGAGTGTCTGTCCGTCTGTCCGTCCGTCCGTCTGTCCGTTCGTCCGTCCGTATGAACAAAAGGATCTCAGAGACTATAAGAGATAGAGATACCAAACTTTCACTCACAGACTTCTATATACCCCACGCAGATCAAGTTTGTTTCAAATTGAAGCTACGCCCCCCTCCGCCCCTGCAAATAGCGAAAAACCTTTGCTCGTCTGTTTGAACAAAGGCATCTCAGAGTCTATAAGAGATAGCGTAACCAAATTTGACAGACAGATTTCTATATACCTTATGCAGATCAAGTTTGTTTCAAATTTAAGCCACGCCCCCCTCCGCACCCGAAAATCGCGAAAAACCACCACACCCACAGTTTTTATGATAATACGTTTTTTGTGAAAATAACCGTTATCTATTAGTATTTTCTATTATCCCACTGAATTGCATCAAGATCGGACAAGTAGAACGGCAGTTATGGCGATTTAATGTTTTCAAAGTAATTTCTTTAAACAAAGGGTTCTCAGAGACTAAAAGAGATAGAGTAACCAAATTTGGCACGCAGATTTCTTTGTACCCCACGCAGGTCAAGTTTGTTATAAATTTTTGTCACGCCCCCCTCCGTCCTCGCAAATCGCGAATAACCACCACACCCACAGAATTTAAGATAATACGTTTTTGTGGGTATTAGAGTTGCAAGTTGCTATTATCTATTATCCTATAAAATCGCAGCAAGATCGGACAAGTAGAACAGCAGTATTAACGTGCCGAAGCTCTTGAAGCAAAATTAGCTCCTAGAGTATGCAATAGTTTTAATATTATTAGACTTAACAAAAAGATTGACATTTAGCAAAATTATAAACCTGAAGAAGTTGCTAATTTAAAATTTTTTGAATCGACAACTAAGTCAACAGCAACACAATATGCCAAGCAAACTTTTCTGTCATTCTTGTGCATAAGAATTCTCAACTGGATTCAGGCAATAAAATAACAAAATTAATAATAACAAAATCCTTTTTTCTTAAAAAAAAAATTCTTAAAAAAATACTTTTATACATATTTAAGTTAAGTAACGGGTATCCTATAGTTGGGATCTCGACTATAACCTTTCCCACTTGTTTTTTAAGTAACGGGTATAAAAAGCGAAAATTGGCATTCAAAGTTCGCGTTTATTTTGATTTAAATATAGCAGCGTTTGGTCAGGCGGCCGGCTTAGTACTAAGGTAGTGCAGAGGACTCACGAAGACTCACGAACACGGGTGGCGATTTCAGACCCAGTCCGAGAATAATTTTATGTTTATTTAATTTTATTAACATATTTATAAATTTTACGATATTTAACAATTTGGTCAAAATCGGGTTACTATATTATATAACTGTCATAGGAGGAATCGGGTTCATATTAAGCTTTATTATAAAAAACTTTTCTGTTTTCCAAATTTTGCGGTTTTCCCAAACTCCAATTGCAGGGGCAGCTGGCAGCGTGAATTTAATTATTCGTTTCTTTTTCAAAAAATAATATCTATATATGTAAATTTTTTTTGTCCAACTGACTCACTGACTGACTTAGCATTGTACAGCCCAGACTATGAAGCTTGGCCACAATATTCTTAAGATAATTTTGTCACGATCCTTAAGGCTTCATCGGGCTAACTCGGTCGGCGATATGAGTTCGTGCAACAAATTAATATTATGCAGCACTTGCGAATAAATAAGAAAGCAGATAGATATTCAATATAAATGGTATTTGTTTATTATGTATTATGTAAATGGTATTTGTTTATTATTTCAATGTAGGTTTATTTGATTTCGATGCGTTGCGTTGCTGAATGGTGTCCTCGGGTCTCTGTCCTTGAAATCCGATGCAGGCTCGTCGGTCGCTGGTCTCACTCCTGGTTGTAGCTCGATTCGTTTTCTCGTACTGGGAACCCCGCTACTGCAAGGGTATCGGGAGCAGATCCTGCGACAGCTAGGATTGTCGAACGTAGATCCTGCGACCGCAAGGATAAGTCCCCCTTGACCCGCTCTTGCAGGGACGACTAAATCTATGTCCTGCTTCAGCAAGGACGGATAAACTAGGTCCTGCGACAGCGAGGAGAATAAACGACCCTGATCCTGCGTTCTCCAAGGACTCTCCGCTTAATTTTGCCCGCTTACAGCTGGGTTAGCTCAAGCCCTGCTAATGCGAGGACGACCAAGACTACGTCCTGCAACCGCTAGGTTCGCTTAATTTACTCCTGCGACAGCAAGGCTCTCTTAGTTTACTCCTGCGACCGCAAGGCTCTAGGATACTAATACTACTATTACAATTACTGGATCCTGCGACAGCGAGGATATCTTTTGGTTCGCAGCAGCAGGAACTATATCCTGCTACAGCAAGGATATCTACGATGTTTCCTGCGACAGCAGGATCATAACCTGCTATTGCCAGGCTATTTCTGATGCGTCCTGCGGCAGCAAAGACTATATCCTGCTACAGCAAGGATATCTACGATGGTTCCTGTGACAACAAGGATTATAACCTGCTATTGCAAAGTTATCTACGATGCGTCCTGCGACAGCGAGAACTATATCCTGCTGCAGCAAGGATATCTTCGATGGTTCCTGTGACAACAAGGATTATACCCTGCTACTGCAAAGTTATCTAGGATGTGTCTTGCGACAGCTAAGACTATATCGTGCTACAGCAAGGATATTTTCGATGTCTCCTGTGGCAACGAGGATTATAACCTGCTACTGCAAAGTTATGTTTACGGAGGATCCTGTGACAACAAGGATTGCTGGGCTGTCCTGCTATTGCAAGGACCGATCGGTGTTGCTTGGTTGCTTGCTTCACTCAAAGTGTGTCCCGCATGCGCTGTTGCGCGCCCTTTTATACTCTGGGCCGCAGTAGGCAACGGGACTTCTGCTCGCCTAACAGAGGCGTCGCTGAAAATGTGCAATTGTTGTGGGGAACACATATTTGTTCCTCACACTCCCCTCTTTTTTCGGGTACCCAAATGACAAGTCTTGGTATATTTTTTCTTTCTATTTAATTTTGATTCCCGCATCTCTCGCGGAACACGCGGATTCGCCCTGCCCGCCTTAATTTTATACCGGCGCCCCTCATCCCACACCAGGTATACCCGGCGCTTCCCAGGGTTTAGTTCCTTCGATGCCTGGACCACGTCCGCGGCCAGGCACGCCCACCAACTCCTCGTACATGGTGTGCGGCCTCGGCGTCCCTCGAAATTCTCCTCCTGCGCCGCCCGTGGGAATGCCAGCTCCAGCCCCAGTGTCCAGCCGGGGGTGCGGGGAACATACACTGATGGCCCCAGTGGGCAGGTGGGCTGCACCGGTGGGCAGAACGGCTGCTCCGGGGGGGGCAGAACGGCTGCTCCGGGGGGGGCAGAACGGCTGCTCCGGGGGGCAGGTCGGCTGCTCCGGGGGCAGGTCGGCTGCTTCGGGGGGCAGAACGGCTGCTTCGGGGGGTACCGGCGCAGCTGGTGCTGGCGTGGTTTCCTCCTCCTCCGACTCCGATGAAATCTCCCACACTGTGGGGGACATGGCGCGGGTCGGGATCGCCCTCTTCTCCTCCTTGGCAGGCCACCACAGCGGCGGGACCTGCCGCCTTTGCTGATCCTCGTCCAAGATGGGTAACGTGGCCAGCTCCAGGACGTCGGTGTGCCCGGCCAGGTGTAGGTCGGGCAGCTTTGGCGCCCTACGGCGAGGGTGAAACGGCAGCCTGGTGGGTTTTCGCGTTGTCGTCTGCGTGTTGCTCATCCTGTCTCTTGATCTTCAATGTCCAGCTGCTTGGGCGGTCGCCCTTTTATAGTCGCCGCGCAGGCGCGATTTTCGGTTTGCCCTTCGTTTCCTTTTGGTCTCTTGTTTCCTCTCCTCTCGTGCCCTTTGGCGACCGCAACCGTCCTCTGATTGGACACTTGTGCCCAGGATTACGGTTTCTCTCTCGGGTTTTTTCCCGCTATGTATGTATGTATATATATATGTATGTGTGTGTGTATGTACATACATAAATCGGCTATTTGAAAATTGTAAGCTGAACACAATTAATGGTATTAAATTGTTAACAATTTAATTTGTAACCCCGCCCACAATTTAATGTGTTAACTTATTAACACCCCCACGGGGGCGCGAACCCCGATCTTCGGTCTAGAACGTACAGCAGACGGCGCCTCAAAGCAGGTGGCCTCTGGCAGTAATCGCAACAACAATTATGTGGGCTAATTGCTTGCTTTGCTGACGTCACAGCAACGAAGCTGCAGCTGTTGGCTGTTCTTCACTTCCCCTTTTATGTGCAATTATATATATGTATGTATATATGAACAATAGCGATCTCGTGTTGCATTTCCCTCGTCGTATATATATATATATATGTATAGATATATGTCCGTATATATATATATATATATGTTTCCCTGTTTTAGCGATCTCGTGTTGGATTTCCCTCGTCGTATATATATATATACGTACATATATATATATGAATATGCTCCTGTTTACATATATTTGCTCCTCATTGTGGTTGTTCTAATGTTTTATATATGTATATAATGAATTCCGCATAATAAATCCCTCGCTGTGTAGATGTTGTATTTGTTATTATTAACAAATTTTCATTTCTTTGGTTTTTTGCTCTATACATTACATTATGTATGTAAGTGTATATATATATATATATAATATATATAGGTGTCATTACTCATGTAATAGTTCCTTCGCTGTAATTATAGACATATATATATATAAACCCTAAACATATGTACATAACATTTCGCGCATCATAATTCCCTCGTTGTGTATATTTGTTTTAATTTTCGGCTCAATCGGACGCGATGCACCCAACAACAAATAGCGTCGCTCTATGTTGCCTTTGTTGTGCATTCTCTCTGAGAGCAATTCCTCTCAGTTTTGTTCAAATCTTAGCGTCTTGGTTGTCGGCAATATGCAATGCATATCAGCGAAATATAACCGTTCTTCTCTTTTAGCTTTCCTTTGTTTCGCTGTCTTGCGGCGCTCTCTGTGACTTAGTTGTCGGGTCATTGCTATACAAAGAAAACGAAAATAAACAACAACAAATGTTTGTCTTTTGCTTTTGCCACTGATCGCCGCGACAACAACAAATGTTTGGGCTCTTATCTTTCGTTCTTTGTGCGTTGCGTTGAATTCGATGCTGCTCTCGAACAAGTATGCAGTGGCCGCGCTGATTGTTCCAACGTTGAATTAACTCTGTTGTTCATGCCGGTTATATAGTGTACATGTATATATATATATATATATAATAACTATGTTCAATCCGGTTTAGTTATAAAAAAATAAACTTTATTTATAATACGGAAAAGGCGAACATTCGAGTTAGAGAATAAATCTAGACTAATCATAAAGTGTGTTGGCGACGCTTAGCAAACCTCGGCTGTGGGATCTTGGAGATGGAATCTGCTCTTAAGTAAACAGAGATCTTAGGGATCGCTCTCTTGAGATGACGAACGTTTGGGGTGCTAAGCAACAGCTTAGATTTGTGCCGCGTTGACAATACTGACCCTTAGTGAGCTAGCGGATGTTTATGTTAACATAAGGCTTGAAATGTTATTTTCACTGGCCCTCTATTCTTGTTGATATCTTATTACTTGATACGAGAATGTGCTTAGGCATACATAAGTGGGGTGTCGTATTAAATAATATAAGTGGGTATGTGTAGTGGATATGTCACTTCCCCATCCATACAAAATTAGCCTGTCCTCAGGCGGTGATTGTAGGGTATAAAGTTGGGATAGATTCGAGTACAATATTTGGATTTTCGTTAATGCTTGAAATTTGATTTAAGTTTACATTATTTGTTGGTTTGTTTCTGTTTGTTTCTTATAATTAACAATTATTTTGTGTGGTATGTTTTTATACTTATAGCTAAATATAGTATTAGAGTGATTATAATAATCACTGCGGACGGCAGTTCGCGTTAGTGACGAAAGCAGCACGAAGGGTGCGAAAGGCGACTAACTATATATACAGCTAAGTTGGAAAATTTGCTACGACTGTCCGATCAGATCGAGTTATATACCGATCGAAAGGTTTAGTCCTAGCTTACAAAATGGCATACTAAAACTTTTTCTAATTCACCTGCGTCATGAGATACGGGGGTGTAAGTGGGAGGGGACAAATTTGTATGATCGCAGCTTGTGGAGCCGTTGGGGCTTTTTGGTAAAATTATTTATTTTTTTTAAATTTTTATCAAAAATACGCGTCGATTGATACCTCGATGACCCAAATCCGGTAACTGGTTCAAAAGATAAATAAATTTTAAATTTTTAGTGGACTTCTCAAAATGAAATGAAAAGTTAGTTTCTTTGTTTGTCTGTTTGTATCAAAACGCTTAAAAAGCTAAGATGTAATGATGGGGATTTATTCCTCTTTGAAAATCTAGAAATGTTTGTTTTACGACTTTTTCATTTTCCCGCTAGTTTAGCGGGAAAACGCTAAATCCCGCTAAAATTGAAACTCCAACCGTTTCCAAGCCATAGAAGCTACAGATATGTTTTATATATCATTGAAATGTATGTTTAGGGCTTTTTTATGCGTACCTTAAAACTTTTTTCTAAAGTATTCAGGTAACATTTTACAGG
This sequence comes from Drosophila innubila, assembly GCF_004354385.1. Lineage (NCBI taxonomy): Eukaryota > Metazoa > Arthropoda > Insecta > Diptera > Drosophilidae > Drosophila > Drosophila innubila. The sequence continues at coordinate 27,557,895 of NW_022995376.1, forward strand.
TGATATAATGTTTTTAAGCACATTTTGGCGATTTTGACAAAACGGCTCTAACGATTTCTGTTAAATTTTATTATGTTGTAAAACGTACAATTTCGCGTTTTTTGGTATATCAAACCTAAATTTTGGTCGAGGGGCTTGGAAGATATTACCTGTTAAGTGAATAAATACATTTTTCTATCGGTCGAAAATCACGTTTTAGTACGAAAAACTTTTTGGTTTTATGAGATAGCTCAACCAAACTGATACAATATGTATTTAACTTGGTTTTATATATCCTGACCAAAGTTGGTTCAAATCGGACTACTATATCATGTGGCTGTCATAGGACCGATCGGGTCAAAATAAGGTTTTAGTATGAAAAACTTGTTTTTTTAGTGAGATATTTTAACCAAATTGATAGCATTTGCATTTAAGTCAGTTTTAAAAATCCTGACCGAAGTTAGTTCTTATCGGACCACTATATCATATAGCCAATCGGTCAATACTAAGTCTTGGTATGAAAAACTTTTGTTTTACGAGATATCGTAACCAAACTAATAGAATATGCATTTAAATTAGACTTATATATTCTGACCAAAGTTGGCTCTAATCGAACCACTATATCATATAGCTGTCACAGCACCGATCGGGCAAAATCCAAGTCTTAGTATGAAAAACTTTTTTTTTCATAGTAAGTACGCGAGCAAAGAGAGCAGGGGGCGGAGGCTCCTAGTTTTTCTTTATAATTAAAGAACAATTTTTTTTTTAAATATGAAATACGTTGAACAACTAAATTTATACATTTTACTATTTGCCTGCATTAATGATAAAGTTACAATGTCAAAAGTAAAAGCAATTGCAAAAAATTTCTGATATCCCACAAAAAAACCTCTACACGAGGTAAAGTCTAGTGACGAAAAGCAATATCTGGCCCCAAAATTTCTGATATCAATTTTTGGACGAACAAATTCAGTTTAATCTAAAATTTTAAATAAAATATAAATTAATAAAAAAAAAAAAGCGAAAATAGGCATTCGGCTGCGCAAAAAGTAATTTTTTATGTACAAAAGTACCCTTTTTGCTCAGGTGCAATGCCAATTTTCGCTTTATTAATTTATTTTATTAAAAAATTTTTCGTAAACTGAATTTTTCGTCACTAGAAAATGAATATCAAATTTTACCTCGATAATGATATAAGTGTCGTTAATGTAATAATTTGAAATGTATTATAATGTTTTGTTTGTTGTTGTACAATTTCTTTTGCTTGAATATAGGAAACTGGTTCTAATTTAGTTACGTTGTTGTTTACATAAACTGTTTGTGTTTAATCTAACATAGTGCTTGTAATTAATATTTCTTCTAATTGAAGTGAACAGTAAAATGCTTTTATTATATTGTCACCTTCTATTGTTATTTCTCTATTTAGACAATTTTGATTTAAAATAGTTTTAGGTAAGTTCCATGTCAACATTATATTAGGCTCTACGTATTTAATTTCAAAAGTTTTGTGTGTCTTTGAATATCTACATTCGGTTGATGCTTGATTTAATATTCCTGTAATGCATTTGTTCATAACTAGGTCTTTAGTTTTATCTGTGTAAGCTTGGCTGTTTTGTAAGTAATATTTGTCATGGATAATTTCAGTTAAAATGTTTTTGTTTTTGTCTGGATATGGAATAATTTCGAAAACTGGCGTATTAATAATTTCGCGAGGAATATGGGAAATTATCAAAATTTCGTTTGTAGTTGTTTTAAGCCATGTTGAAGTTTTAATGTTTAAAATCTTTTCAGAATTCACGTGTGATAATGGACTATGTTTTAGTAATTTAGGGTTAAAAATACCTAATCTTGTCAGTTGCATTCCTAGCTCTATATCTTCTATGTATTCTGTAAATTCTTGTAAGTTAAATGTTATTATTGCTAATTTTTCTTCTCCCTCATTAATTAAACTTAAAGTGTTTATAACTTCTATTCCTTTATTTACTGCATCTATTACTTGGTTTAATTCATTTGCTTGAACACTGTTTTCTGAAAGGTTATTTATTTTTGTTTCTAATTCTACTTTATCTTCTTGATTTAATGTACCAAATAGATATTTGTAAGATGTTCCTACAAAATTAATTAGGTCTCTTTTATTACGTTTTGCTAATCTAATACCGTTCATTTCTCTTTCTAATTTCTCTGTTAAATATTGAATTTGTGTTAATGTTTCAAATTCTTTTGCTTGTTTTTTTAGATTATTGTATGTATCTTCAATTTTTGTTAAATTAACAGTTAAGTAGTGGTATTCGTAATTAATGGGTAGGTTTTTAGTTCCTGTTGTGAATATAAGATATCCATTTTTCGATTGAATCGGGTTTATTTCTAAGCTTTGGCCATTAGTTTGTTGAGTCAAAAATATTATTAAGAATAGTATTGGGAATAGTGGCTTCCTGTTTTGAATTGTCATTTGATGTCGATCTGAAATTATCGTATTTGCTTTTGTTAATTTTCTTTTTCTTCTTAAATTTAGATTTGTAATGTATAATTTTTCTGCCTCTATTTGTCTCTTCGAAATGCTTCTCGTCTAATTGTTTTAGATTACCTGTCTTCTTAAATGGGTTAGTTGATTTTGATCGTACTAAAGGTGATTGTCTATAGTTAGTGTCAATTTCGAAATCTTTACGTTTTTCGTTTAGTTTCTCTATTTGATTTGCTTTATTTAATAGAGTGTTATATTCTGGGGTTCCTGCGTATATGAAAATGTCTGCTGGTGTTCTACCTGTAGTATTATGTTTAGTTTTGTGATTATATGTATAAAGTATTATTTCGAACCTAGTCAACTTATTTTCTGGATCTGATTCACTGTTTATAATTCTTAACTTTTCATTAACGGTTTTATGAAATCTTTCAACATCAGCAATGCCATTTTTACTTGTAGTAATATTAATGTCTACTCCTTCGGATCTTAACCAGATTTGTAACGCTGAGCACATAAATGCTGAATCTTTGTCTGCTTTTATTTCTTTTGGTTTACCCATTTCGTTAAATATTTTAAGTAACGCTCTTTTTGCTTCTAGCCAATCTCTACCATTTACTTCGATAAGGGATGCGAATTTTGAATATATGTCTATACAAGATAAGAACTGTTTGTTGTCCACCATATAAAAATCTATAACATATTTTTCTCTAGGGTTGAATGTTTCTGGAGTTAGTTCAAATGCTAGCTTTGTGTCTCTATGTTCTGTTTTGGCAATGTTACAAGTTTGACACTCGTTAATAATGTTTTGTATTAAATTCTGATAATCTGGGTAGTAGTATTTTTCTTTGAAAAGTACGGTTAATTTTTCAATACCTGGGTGCAATAATTTCTTATGTGTTTTAACGATAAATTCTTTAAATTCTGCATATGTTTGAATGTCTGTTAACATTTTATTTGATCTCATTACTTTTGTTAAATTATTTGGACTTATAATTTCTATGAAAGCGGTTTGAAATGTTAGGAAATCTACCTCGTTATGAAAGTATATAACGCTTTTCTTTGTACATAGATATTCTTTTATTAATTGTTTAGCGTAAGTGTTTGTCATTTCTTTGTACTTGATTTGTGTTCTAGTCTTATGAAAATAGTGCAATATATTTACTTCATTATTGTTACTTTTAATGAATTCTATTTGTCTGTTGTAATAGTTAATTGGTCTTTCTGTTATTGAAATATAATTTTGATTGTCTTCTTGTGCGCTATGCACAGTTGCTGCTGTACTGTTGGGAATTTCTCCTAATAGATTCTCTTCTAGTTTAATTCTTGATAAAGCATCTGCGACATAGTTTTCTTTTCCTGGGACATACTTAATGTGATAATCAAATTCATTAAGATATGATCTGAAATATTTGGTGGCCCAGACAATTGCTAAAAGTTCTTTTTCAATTGCTGAGTAGTTTATTTCATGTTCGTTTAATGTTCGGCTTGCGTAGCATATAGGTTTATGGTCTTGAGATAGTACTGCTCCTATAGCAATATTGCTTGCATCTGTAGTTAATGAAAACGGCTTTTCAAAGTTCGGGTAAATTAATATTGGATCTGAAGTTATAAGTATTTTTAATTTTTCAAAAGCTGAAATGTAATCTTTATTCTTTACGTCAATAACTGCGTTTTTCTTTAATTTCAATGTCATGGGTTTTACAATGTTTGCAAAGTTTGGAATAAATTTTCTATAGTAACCGCAAAGTCCTAAAATGATTTGATTTCCTTTGTTGTTTTGGTATTGAATATTTTGAATAGCATCAACTTTTATTGGGTTCGGTTTTATACCTTCAGTTGTTACAATATGCCCAAGGAATTCAGTTTCCTTTTCATAAATTCACATTTGTCTAGCTGTAATTTTAAATTGGCTTCTCTGAGCTTTTTGAAAACTCTTTTCAATGACAATATGTGTTCTTCCAATGAAGTGGAATACACTATAATATCGTCCATATAAACCAAACAATCTTTATAGATTAAATCTTCTAAAAGATTATTCATGCAACGTTGAAAAGTTGCAGGAGCATTTTTAAGTCCAAAAGGCATACGAGTATACTCATAATGGCCGTTTTTTGTTGAAAACGCGGTCTTTGGAATTGAATCAGAATCCATTTGAATCTGATGGAAGCCTTTTGCTAGATCAATGGTAGTGAAATATTGACATCTTCCAAGTTTGTCTAATATATCATCCATTATCGGGATAGGGTATTTATCATCGATTGTGATTTCATTAAGGTTTCGATAGTCAATGACTATTCTAAACTTTTGTTTTCCCGATGCATCACTTTTCTTTGGTACAATCCAAATTGGTGAGCAGTAAGGAGAATTGCGAATTATTCCCTGATTTATCATTTCTTTAATTTGTTTTTCTACCTCTTCGTCATATGCTTGAGGGTATTTGTATGGTCGTTTGTAAATGGAATCTTCGTGTTTAGTTTGAATGACATGCTTAATTGTACTGGTGAAAGTCAAATTTTCACTTTCTTTGTACTGTATGTCTCTAAATTCAAATAAGATTTTAGTTAATTTATTTTTTTCTTCTTCATTGAGATGTTCTAACCTGTACTGATTACTTTCTTTTAGTTTATTTTCAATTGCGAAATTAAAAGGCCTATCTTCTGTAAGAGGTGGATCAAGGCAATCAATTGCGGTATCTTTTGTAAATGGTGGATCACGGCTATTAAATGCTGTATTGTCCTTTACGAAGTCTTCATGATTATATCTCATGATAAATTGATACCCGCTCAAAATTACAACTTCTTCCCTGTAATTAATTTTTGCTTGACAGGCTTCGAGGTATTCTCTGCCTATTAATACATCGTAATTTTTTGAAAATTCGTGTATATAAAATTTTTGGTGTGACGGACAGAGTTTGTTAGGGGCTAAAGAAATACTTTGAATTAAGTTGATATTTCCATTTATAGTATGAACTTCTAGTTTGCAAGTGGTAATTGGGAATTCTAGAAAATTTTTCCTCATTAAATTAATAGAAGATCCTGTATCTATTACACACCTGATATGTTGGTTATTCATAATTAATCGAAATAAGGGGTTTCTTTTGATTTGGAGTCCGAGGCTGCTTGATGAAAATTTTCAGCTGTATCCATTTTGTACTGACCACTATTACTTTCTCGTTGTCTTTTGACTGGTTGATTTGAAGTACCAGGGCTATTACTATTTGGTTGGTAATTCATTGGATTACTAACTCTACCTTGATTGAGGTTCTGTTTGAATTCTTGATGCAATTGCTGATTGCTTTCGCTCGCTTTTTGCGGATTATTATTTTGATAATTAACATGCATATTTTGTGGATAAAAGCTTTGATATGCATTTCCATTATTCCTGCGAAAATTATTACTGCCTGATGGGTACGAAGTATTATTGTTACCGTTTGATTTTGGTCGGTCCGAATAGTTATTTTCGTACAGTCCTTCTCTTTGTGCTACCTGTTTCAATTTTGTTACTGTTGTTATGTCATGTCTAGCAAGAGCCATAAATATTCTGTCTGGTAGTTTTCTTGAAATTACGTCTTTAACTGTGTTGTTCATAGCATTTGTGTATAAAATTGTATTTGAAGGTATTCCTTCTAGCATTAACTTGTTTGATATTACAAAAGTTTGTTTGCTGCCGACAATTCAGATACACGTTGAGCTGCTTCAGTCGTCTGCATCTCAATGGCTCCATATAGGACACTGTGTTGTCGTACGTCTTGGGTTGGGTATAGTTGTAGAACATAATCGACTCTTCTTATGAAGGCTGCCAGCTCTATAGTTGTTCCATCGAAGGTTTGAATTTTTTGGATTTGTCCAAGGGCTTGCTTCAGATGATGCTCTGATAGCTCCATTACTGGTGGTGGTACCATTTTGACTTTGGTTTTATTTTCTTTTTGGTTCGAAAATGTGGCCTGGGATATTAGTTATCCTTTAGTGGTCACAAAACACAAAGTTAATTTTACGTTTAAATAAGCACAATCACTTTTGTTTTAGCCTAGGATATTAGTTATCCTTTAGTGGTTAAACTTGATTTATTGTAACTTATTTACGCACATAAGTTCTTTAGCGGATGTGTATTAAATTAGTTTCACTTTATTGAAGTTTAACGTTATTTGACTTGGGATATCGCGAATCCTTTAATAGTCTATTCAGTTGATCAATTTTGCAAAAACACTTTAACACATCCTACCGGCTGCGCCAATAACTATGTTCAATCCGGTTTAGTTATAAAAAAATAAACTTTATTTATAACACGGAAAAGGCGAACATTCGAGTTAGAGAATAAATCTAGACTAATCATAAAGTGTGTTGGCGACGCTTAGCAAACCTCGGCTGTGGATCTTGGAGATGGAATCTGCTCTTAAGTAAACAGAGATCTTAGGATCGATCTCTTGAGATGACGAACGTTTGGGGTGCTAAGCAACAGCTTAGATTTGTGCCGCGTTGACAATACTGACCCTTAGTGAGCTAGCGGATGTTTATGTTAACATAAGGCTTGAAATGTTATTTTCACTGGCCCTCTATTCTTGTTGATATCTTATTACTTGATACGAGAATGTGCTTAGGCATACATAAGTGGGGTGTCGTATTAAATAATATAAGTGGGTATGTGTAGTGGATATGTCACTATATACATATATATTGATGTAATACATATATGTATATATATTTATCCCTTTTTTTCTCTTGTTGGAAACGAATATTTCTTGGCCTTGGATTAGGGTGGTCCCAAAAAATTTTATAGTTACTTAATTTTTTTTTTTCCCAGCAACAAAAAAAAATTATAGAACAAAAATTTTCATCGAATTTTTGCCGTGCCTTGTTTTGGATGCTCGTCTATTATACGATGAATTAGGGTGGTCACAAATTTATTATTTTTATTTTTTGCAAAAGAAAACAAATATTTTATTATGATTTTTTCCCAGGAAAAATGTTATTTGTTATTATATATTAATATTTATTATTTTTTTTGTTTTCCTTTTTCATTGTGCGCATTTATGGGTGCTTGTGAGTGTTTTGACGGATTTGGGTGGTCCCAAGGTTTTGTAACCACTTTTCAAAAAAAATTTTTTTTTTTTTTGTAATACTTTGTGTTAACTTTATGTTAAAAAAAATCATTCGTCTGACCTGGTTTCCCTCGCCGCCGTATGTGGTTTTAGGTCTCTTTTTATCAGCCTGTGATTGCAGTTTGCATATTACCGGCGATATGAAGTCCACGATCTGGTATGGTCCTAAAAATCTAGGTGCCAGTTTTGCCGCAAATCCATCTACTGCATTGGATAGATGATGCTCCTTTAGCCACACGTGCTCCCCCACGCTTGGTTTCCATTGTCTCCTCCGCAGATTGTAATAACGTGCCTGATCTTGCGCCGCCTTCTCCAAACTCCTGCGAACTATCTCAAATATTTCTTTGAGTTTGTTGGCGTTTGCTTGCGGTTCCTGTGTAGTCCGTCCTGTGCCGATGGCCACCTCATCTTACAAAGCCTGGGGAAGTCGAGGCTCTCGACCCTGTGTCACAAACGCTGGCGTGTATCCTGTGGATGATGTCACGCTTGTGTTTACGGCCAAAGTGATTTCTGGCAACGCCTCATCCCAACAGCGTTGGTTTGCTCCAGCGTATTGAGCAATCATTGTCTTTACTGTGCGATTTGCACTTTCCGTGGGGTTTTCCTGCGGTGTGTACGGTGCCGTGTACTGGTGTCTCACCCCCAAATCCTGCAGGAAACTCTTGAATGCCTTGCTGGTGAATTGTGCGCCGTTGTCCGTGATGAGGACCTTTGGCACGCCAAATCTTGCCAGGATTCTTTCTCTGAACGCTTTTTGGAGGGCTGCCGCCGTTGCGCTTCTCATTGGTACTAATTCAGTCCATTTTGAGAACCGATCTATAAATACCAGTAGCGTTGTATTCCCGTGTTTTGAACGTGGTAATGGTCCGACGAAATCTGCGCACACCGTGGCCCATGGTTCTTCCGGAATTTGCGTGAGCATCTTGCCGGCCGCCTGCAACTGGTTCGGCTTGTATTGCTGGCAAACTTCACATCGTTGTACATTGTTGCGGACATCTCGGTGCAATCCTGGCCAGTAATAACGTGCCGCCACCCGAGCTATCGTTTTCCGTGTTCCAGTATGTCCCACTGCTGCTATGTCGTGATTTTCGTGTAATACACGTTGCCTTTCGTTCGATGGCACACACAATTTCCAGGATGTCACGTCCTCGTGCCCTGCTCGGTGGGGGATGTGCCTGTATAAGTTGCCAGATTCTTCTAGGTAGTCTGGGAATTTCCTGGGCTCCTTACGAATCTTCATTAGCATCTTGTGTATCCAGTTTCCATCAGTTCCGCCAGTTTCCGCTGTCTCTTCTTCAATTTCGACCCGAGCGCAGACATCCTCATTTAGCGGTTGCCTCGATAATGCGTCTGCCACTACGTTTAGTTTTCCTTTGCGATATGCCACTTCGAAGTCGTACTGCTGCAATTCCAATGCCCATCTGGCGATGCGACCGATATCCCTCTAGGTATGATCGCATCTTCCGAATCGCCCAAACGATAGCTAAGCACTCTTTCTCTGTTGCTGAGTAGTTTCTTTCGGGTCCGTTCAGTGTTCTGCTGGCGTATGCGATAACCCGTTCTCCCTCTCCGGATTCCTGTGTGAGGATGGCTCCCAGTCCATAGTTGCTGGCATCAGTTTGTAGCGTGAATTGACGGGTGAAGTTTGGGCACGCTAGGACTGGTGCATGCGTCAGCTTTTCTTTCACCATCTCAAACGCTTGTTGGTGCTCTTCGTTCCATAGCCATTTCACGCCTTTCTTCAATAAACCGTTGAGGCGGTGCACCGTAGTGGAAAAGTCAGGCACGAATCGTCTGTACCAAGATGCCACTCCGAGATATTGCCGCAGCTCCCTGATGTTAGTAGGCGGTTTTAGTTGAGAAATCGCCGCTACTTTGTCCGGGTCTGTGCATATTCCATGTTCTGTCACTTTATGTCCCAGATATTTTAATTCTTTTTTGGAGAAGTCGCACTTGTCGACGTTGATCTTCAAATTCACTGCCCGGAGTCGTCGAAACACTTCCTTTAGATTGGCCATATGTTCTTCCAATGTTTTCCCAATAACGATGATGTCATCAAGATATGCGAAGGCATGTGGCAGCATTTCAGGTCCAATCACCCGATCCAATGCTCGTTGGAATGTTGCTGGTGCGGAGTGAAGTCCAAACGGTATAACTTTCCAATGGAAGATTCCTCTGCCTGGTACTGTGAACGCTGTCAAGGGGCAACTTGTTTCCTCCATAGGAATTTGCTAGATCAAATGATCCAGGATGTGGTGTACTTGAGATAATGGATAAGCGTCCTTGACCGATGGGCTGTTTAGCCCGTTTTCTTTTTGACCATAACAATCGGGGCACTGTGTGGGCTGTTCGACGGCTCAATACATCCCTTGGCTAGCAACTCGTCGATCTGTTTGTTGATTTCTTCTTGCATCTTAGGGTTCTTTGGGAAGTAGCGTTGCTTTATCGGACGGTCGTCGTGCATCACGATTCGGTGTTCCGTGATTGGTGATGTGCCGCTCATAACAGCAAATGCGGCTAGTTCCTGCTGAAGAAATTTATCCACCGCTGTTTCGGGGTGTAAGGATTCACCCTGCTCCACGCCGATGCTCGTTGTTCCACCCAGCGTGATTTCCTCGTCTTGTGTTGCCTGTTCTTGTTTCCTTTGCTCTTGTTTACTTTGTTCTTGTTTTCTTTGCCCCTGTGTGTGATCTGTGTTGACAACCGAGAGTTTCTCTTCTTGTACTCTGTTGTTTTGTCGACGAGTCGGGATTCTGACTTCGATTCCGGCGCATTCGAAGTTAGTTCCCATGTTGGAGAGGAAATCCCATCCTAGCACCAGTTCGTCGATGACTCCCGACAGAATTAATAACGGCCTGTTTACAGTTTTGTTGCCCCTGTGTCGATGGTAGCGTTGTACAGGTTGTTTCCAATTTGAACCGTAGCTGACAGGCGGTGGCCCTCGTCCTTTACAGTGCCGATTAATTGTGGGGAGCCGCTTCTATCGGCATCCGCTCGCTCCTGGAACCTGGCCGCCGCCGATCGTTTCCCTATCGGCAACATTGCGCTGCGTGAACTCCAATTCGCCCACATATCCAGCAGTAAAGGAGGCTCGGATTTTGACATTCCCTCGCCCAGTGTCCCTCTGTTCCGCATCTTCTACACGCCTGTGTTGGGTTGGGGACATGTGTTGGTTGTCCTGAGAACGCTCTAGGTGTTGGCTGTGGTCGCGACCTTGCGTTGTCGATGCAGCGGGTACATGGGCCTTTAGTTTCTGCTGGTCTAGCGTCTTTTACTGCCATGAGCCTGGGGTGGTTACCACGGGATTGTTGCCGCAATTTCTCTCTGTCCCGCTTCAGTTCCTCGAATTCCTCCGCCAGTTGCATGAGCTCGATTAAACTGCCGTTCTGATACGGTCTTGCGAACGCTCTGAAGTCGGGAAGGCTGCTGTTGCATATTTTCTCTCGTTCCCGCTCCTTCGTTAATCTTAGTGGCCGCATCAACGTCTTCATCTCTACCATGAACTTTTTAAATGGTTCATCTATGCCTTGCTTCCTCCGATCAACTTCTTACGACAGCTTCAGAAGTAATCTTGGTAGGAAAAATTCGTGGAAGCTCTTGAATGATGCCCAGGTTCTCCAGTGCTCGTTGTTCGCTATATACCACTTGAGAGCCGTGCCTTTTAGTAATTCAGGCATTTCTCGTGGTATCTGGTCAGTTCCAGGCCATAGGTTTCTGCAGACCATTCCACTTGCTCCAGAAATTCTAATGGCTTTGAGGTGCCATCGAACTTAAAACTCCACTCCCTCACTTGTTTTGCTACCGCTGCATAGTCCGCGCTGGGTTCCTTTCGGTGTGGCTGGTATTCGTGGTGTGTGTAGATGTGTTTTGCCAATGCGATTCTTGTTCTCCTCGTTTTGTTGCTGTTCCGACGCTGTGGCTCCGCGTTTGTTGAAGCAAAATCCATATTTGCCATTTCTCTGGCCACTGTGTGTTGTTCCGTTTTGGCTCCTCCCTTATAGTTGCAGCCTCCCTAGTTGGGGATGCGCGAGCGTGTTTTCTGGCTAATGTGTCCAATCGACCGGCGTGAGGTAGGCGTCCTTCTTGTGTTTGTACCCAGTTGCCGAAGTCCTTTCGCGTGGTGTCCACGCTTCCAGTCAGTGTGATCCCGAACTCGCTGCCATATTGCAGCAGTTCCTCCTTTTTCAGGTTGTAAATCCATGTTCGTACCATTTTGAAATCTTACTATTCTTATATTCGCAAAACCCTGCAAGTTGGGCGCCAGTTGTATCGATCCAAGGCTTCACCGGGCTAACTCGGTCGGCGATATGAGTTCGTGCAACAAATTTATATTATGCAGCACTTGCGAATAAATAAGAAAGCAGATAGATATTCAATATAAATGGTATTTGTTTATTAGCGACGCGATGGCCGACTCTTTTCAATTTCAATGTAGGTTTATTTGATTTCGATGCGTTGCGTTGCTGAATGGTGTCCTCGGGTCTCTGTCCTTGAAATCCGATGCAGGCTCGTCGCTCGTCGGTCGCTGGTCTCACTCCTGGTTGTAGCTCGATTCGTTTTCTCTCTCTCTCCGCTGGGTTAGCTAAAGCCCTGCTAATGCGAGGACGACTACGACTACGTCCTGCAACCGCTAGGTTCGCCTAATTTACTCCTGCGACAGCAAGGCTCTCTTAGTTTACTCCTGCGACCGCAAGGCTCTAGGATACTTATGCTACTATTACAATTACTGGATCCTGCGACAGCGAGGATATCTTTTTGGTTCCGCAGCAGCAGGAACTATATCCTGCTACAGCAAGGATATCTACGATGTTTCCTGCGACAGCAGGATCATAACCTGCTATTGCCAGGCTATTTCTGATGCGTCCTGCGGCAAAGACTATATCCTGCTACAGCAAGGATATCTACGATGGTTCCTGTGAAACAAGGTTATAACCTGCTACTGCAAAGTTATCTACGGTGTGTCCGCGACAGCGGAACTATATCCTGCTACAGCAAGGATATCTACGATGGTTCCTGCGACAGCAAGGGTATAACCTGCTACTGCAGGTTATCTACGGTGTGTCCTGCGACAGCAAGGACTATATCCTGCTACAGCAAGGATATCTACGATGTCTCCTGTGGCAACGAGGATTATACCCTGCTACTGCAAAGTTATCTAGGATGTGTCTTGCGACAGCTAAGACTATATCCTGCTACAGCAAGGATATCTACGATGTCTCCTGTGGCAACGAGGATTATAACCTGCTACTGCAAAGTTATGTTTACGGAGGATCCTGTGACAACAAGGATTGCTGGGTTGTCCTGCTATTGCAAGGACCGATCGGTGTTGCTTGGTTGCTTGCTTCACTCAAAGTGTGTCCCGCATGCGCTGTTGCGCGCCCTTTTGTACTCTGGGCCGCAGTAGGCAACGGGACTTCTGCTCGCCTGCAAGACAGAGGTGTCGCTGAAAAGGGGTATAACAGAGGCGTCGCTGAAAATGTGCAATTGTTGTAGGGAACACATTTTTGTTCCTCACAATTCCATCGGCAGATAAGGCTGCGATTGTCCAAAATCGATTTGTACGTACGTCAAAATGGAGTTCAAAGTTCACATGTGTTTTCAGTTTACATGTCTTGCACGGCATTCAGTGGCAAAGTGGTGCAGAGGGTGGTGTGTTAGATTCAGAAGCAGAAGATTCGGGTTCGAATCTCGCTTGATCAAGGTTTTTTTATAAATCAATTTGACAAAACAAAGACATATTGCAGTGTTTGGTCAGCTGGCGAGTTCAGTACCTAAGTAATGCAGAGGATGGTGTGTTATATTTGGTTACATTTGAATGTGGCTCATTTTTCCACGACCAAATGTTCAACTGTCAAAGCATTTGTCATTCGCCCAAAATAAATCAGCTGTTCGGTGTTTTTCACATATTGAGTGCAAATAACAAAGTTAAAACCGTAGAAAAAAAGTGATAATAAAATGAACAAAGCTAAACTTTGGATGACTTGGCAGGCAGTGACGACGAATGTGGACCATATGGAGCAGATAATGATGATGTAGAAGCGGAAATGGCAGAATTCTTTCATGAAATTGTGCTGCCACCTGCCATAAAGCATGATGAAATAACATAAGGTGGTCCCGTCGGCATTAGACATCCACTCATCGTATGCTTGCAATAAGTGCGAGTGAAACGAACATAGTAAACTGAGTGTCGTATTGAGTGTGAGTGAGGCGGCAATGTGATTGTTGATTAACCCTTAGCATGTCCGTAGGGTTTGAATATGCCATTTATAATAAAAAGACGAGACATTTTTTTAAAGTATGATTTTTAATAATTTTGAATTACCAATTAAGCGCTGCTTTTGGTTCTTAATACAAATTTTTTTGTTTAAGTTCTTAGTTCAAAGTAATTTCTTTAAACAAAAGGATCTCAGAGTCTAAAAGAGATAGAATAACCAAATTTGGCTCGCAGATTTCTCTACACACCACGCAGGTCAAGTTTGTCTTACATTTTTATCACGCCCCCCTCCGCCCTCGCAAATCGCGAACAACCACCACACCCACAGTTTTTAAGATAATACGTTTTTTTGTGGCTATTAGAGTTGCAAGTTGCTATTATCTATTATTCTACTTAATCGCAGCAAGATCTGACAAGTAGAACAGCAGTATTAACGTGCCAAAGTTCTTGAAGCAAAATTAGCTCCTTAGAGTATGCAATAGTTTTAATATTGTTAGACAACAAAAATGCATCAAATAATTCTCAACTGGTTCTGACGACGCAAATATGACATTCGGCTTGAATCGCTACTCGACTCAACCCAAATGGTACCGATGAATCTTCAATGATGATGGAACTGTCATCGTATTGAGCATACTCATTGCATTTATGCAAGTGTAGTATGTTGTTGAGCGTGTCAAGTCACCGGTTACCATATAGAGGTCGCTAACCAAGGGATTGACATTTAGCAAAATTATAAACCTGAAGAAGTTGCTAATTTAAAATTTTTTTGAATCGACAACTAAGTAACAACAGCAACACAATATGCCAAGCAACCTTTTCTGTCATTCTTGTGCCTAAGAATTCTCAACTGGATTCAGGCAATATAAAATAACAAAAATTAATAATAACAAAATCCTTTCTTCTTAATAAAAAAATTCTTAAAAAAATACTTTTATACATATTTAAGTTATGTAACGGGTATCCTATAGTCGGGATCTCGACTATAACCTTTCCCACTTGTTTTTGTTTTAAATTGTTTGTTATTTTAAAATTATCTTTCGCATAGCGCGTTAAAATTTTTCTTTTTTAGCTTATTTTTAAATTGTTCCGACGGTTTAATAAGGCCGTGAGACACCTCATATACATAGGTGAATGTCGAACTTTGTTTGCAGCAGTCACTCATCCTTAGCCTTTTAATGACATAGCCGGCGACATACTCTACGGCATCCTCCGTCAACTCATCCATTTTGATGCAGGTATGTTGTTAGCTATGCTTTGCTCGTCATCTTCAAGCTCATCATCTTCAGGCTTATTTTCCTTGTTTTCTACATTTTTTAGAGCTAAAGTCTAAATTAAGCCAGCTATCAGAGTTGTCTTCTTCCACATTTCTAGTGTTTCTCAACAATTCTGTATTCTTGGCTGGATATAATATGAATTATTAGTAAATAATAAAATTAAAAGAAACACATAAAGACAAAACACAAAAGACACCACATAGCTACCTACATTCTCGATTTACACTTTGCTGAAACATATAGCTAAACATTTAACAATTATAATTAATAAAATGAATTAATTTTGTAATTCATTCTTCTAAATTTGGCATACCTATTAAATATTTTCTTAACCTATACTTAAACTGTAGTGGAGTTGGATGGTCAAACTGTCCACCCCTCGATCGCATAGCGCCAAAAAAATTTTCCACTATGTCTTGGCTAAGACGGCTGGCTTCTCGGCCTTTTGGCTAAGATCAAAGTGTAAGGTTAGAGTTTTGTCCTAATTTAAGCGACTTGACTATTTTTATTCATCAATGTGTATTTATTTTATTTATGTCCTAGTTTAAGCGACTTGACTTTTGATATTTATTAAATCTGTGTCCTAATTTAAGCGACTTGACCATTGCTATTTATTAATTTTTAAATTTGTGGGATACTTAGTTGGGTTAGTTTTGTTTACTGTCTTGGGGCCTAATTTAAAAAACATCTAGTCATATCTATAAGTAAATGTTCTGTGTTTACTTTTAAGTATTGACTGTTGTTTTGTTTGTCTGTGTGGGCTGTGAGTGTCTGTTATTGTTAAATAAGTGTTATTTATTTATCTCAATTAATGGACACCCACAAATTTGTTTACCCCTTCGTGGGGAAGCATGAGTGCTCCATGTGCCTGGCCAGGGACTCTAGGGGCAATGCCATCAAGGGGGAATATGGCAGATACCTGGCAGCCAACCAGCACTTGACCCGGATCCATCCGACGGTCAAGGTGCGCTGGTTCTGCCGGGTCTGCGATATCGAGTGTAAGGGAATGCGGGTGCTCAAACACCATGTCAAAAAAGAGCACCCGCATGTCGAAGTCGACGACAACGACATGCTACGCATTCCCCGACCCCGGGCTTCTCGAGGCAGTCTCGGCGCCGAATTTAACCGGTCCGGAACTGCTGACAGAAGTCTCCCCTTCCCAGAGTCCCCACCCATCCGCTGCCCCCACAGCCGCCAGAAGCACACGTGCTGCGGCAGCACGCAGCGCCCTTCCCCCTGCCCCTGTCACTGCCCCGATCCGCGCCACCAGAGCCCCACCAACAAGGCCTGCAGCAACCACCGCCGTAGTAAGGAGGACACGGGCTGCCGTGGCTGCCCCGAGCGCAAGCGCCACTGCGTCGACTGTCGCCAGCAGCCTCGTTGCTGCCACCACCACCACGGCGACGACGGCAGTGACAACAACATCGCGCCTGAGCGCAGTTGCAGCCACTGGCAGTCCTGCAACCGCCATCACTGCTTCCTCCTTGCCCAGCAGTCCACCAGCTGGCACACCAAATCTGGCACATGCCCTGTGGGGCGCATGGCCGACGTCATCGGGGGCGACCACGCTGACCCAACACGCTGAGTCGAGTCGTGAAATCGCCCACGATGACGCCGGCATTTCAGTCGACCGGAGAGGTCGACAAACCCAACCCCCCCCCCTGGTGCCGCGCCCCAACACCGTGAGACGCGCGATCAGTCGCCAACCACAGATGGCGACCATCGTCACCTTCACCCCCCACCAGCCGAATCGCCGCCGGCGCCGCAGGCGACAGCTCAGAGGACGACACCCGTCCGGACGACACCTGAGCCGGCAGCTGAAATCGCTGCCCCAGCTGGTGAGGATGAATGGCGCATTGTGCGACGTGGACGACGGAGGACCAGCTTCGCTGTGGTATCGCCAACAAATGCGGCTGAAAGCGTGTCGGCAACTGTGGCACGTGTCTCGCCACCGAGGCGGACGCTGACGACTGATAGACCGATCCAGAGCCAGAGAAGGATCCGCACTGGGGCGATCAGTTCGTCAGCAGGCGCGAGGAGAGACTCGCTAGTTGATAGAGCCAATCGAGCCACAAATGCAAGTGACCTCGGTGCACTTGCGGCCGAACTAACGGGTCTCTTCCAGGGCGCCTCACGTCCGCAAAGCGAGCGCACGGGGCCACCACGAGGCAGAGGAGAGGGCAATGGAGGCGCAAGACGTCCCCTTGGGCGGATCGAGGAGGCCTCCCGGATGCAAAGTTATCGGGAGAAGAGACCCGAGCGATGCAGCAGGTGATGGCTGGTCCATCACCTCACTGCGAGGTGAGCCGGAGGCCACCACGAGAGTACTTCCTCGGGTCTACAGTCGCTCAAATTCGGAGCTGGTGGAGCCATTTGTGGCCGAGTTGGGATGGGAACGAGGCGGTGATCGGTGAAGCATTGATGCGGCCTTTCACGCCTGAGGTGAACTCCCGTCTGAAGCGCACACACAATTCTGCGCCTGGCCCAGACGGAGTCACCTACTCGAACGTGGCTGCGGACCTGGCTGCAAGATCATCACCGCCGTGTTTAACACATGTCTTCGGGCGAAGTCCGTACCTGAGTCGTGGAAACAGTCGAACACCGTTCTCGTCCACAAAAAGGGCGATAAGAATGATCTCAGCAACTGGCGGCCGCTGGCACTTGGTGACTCTGTCCCCAAGCTGTTTGCGGCCGTTGTTGCGGATCGTCTTATGGCCTTTGCTGTGAACGGGAACCGCCTGAGTCATCCTCAGAAGGGTTTCCTGAGGCACGAGGGCTGCCATGAGCACAACTTCCTGCTCGGCCAAATCCTGGAGGACAGCCGGCGGGGGGGAAGAGACCTGGTGCTTGGTTGGCTAGACCTAACCAATGCATTCGGCTCCATCCCTCACCGGGTCATCCAGGATGCGGTGGCTGGCATGGGTGTGCCCAGGGCAGCTCAAGTGCTACTCGAGTCGATGACCACAGGCTCCACGACAAGGGTGCGGACTAGCTCGGGATACACGGACCCCATCCCCCTCAACGCCGGAGTGAAGCAGGGCTGTCCGGCGAGCCCGCTTATATTTAATTTCGCCATGGAGCGTATCCTGCGCGACATAGAGCAACAATCGGCAGGATACGCTCTCCACGGCACGATGCATCGGGCGCTGGCATACGCCGATGACATCGTGCTGGTGGCGGCGTCTCAGGCGCGAAAAGCGGGACTCAAGTTCAACCCGGGGAAGTGCGCCACGCTACATTTGAGCGGCAAGGCCGCAAGGCGCACGGCTCTCCAGACCCAGTTTGGATTGAGAGAGGGGCCTCTCAAAACAATGGGTGCTGGAGACGCCTATGAATATCTAGGCATCCCCATCGGGTTGGACGTAGACCAAACCCCATTGGACTCGGTCGAGAGCATGGTGAACGACGCCAACAAAATCGATGATTCGCTGCTGGCCCCGTGGCAGAAAATCGATGCGTTGCGGACGTTCATCATGCCTCGTCTCGAGTTCATCCTGAGAGGGGGTTTGGTCAAAAGGGCCCCGCTGGCCTTCCTCGACAAAACCGTCAAGAAGCTGGTGAAAAAATGGATGTGTCTGCCTCAGCGGGCGAGCGCTGAAGTCGTCTTTCTTCCCTCGTGGAGAGGAGGTGCGGGCATTCTCCCTACAGCGAACCTGGCAGACATCCTGACCATCTCGCGTTCAGGATGTTAACGTGCAAAGACGCTTGCGTCGCGCACACTGCCAGAGTCGCTGAGGAGAATGTTAGTGTCGCACTAAGACGAGCCAACGCTGGGGCAGATTGCAGAGTACCTCTCTGGCTCCTTTGAAGGCCCATTTGGGAAGGACAGAGGGGAAACCCAGGCTTCTGGACGGATGTCAGAAGCATCGCGGCGACAGGCGTCGCATCTGGGGCTGGCGTGGACGGCCATTCCAGGCAGTGGGGACCTTGCCCTGGAGTGTCGTGGTAAGGCTCAAGGCGCGTCAAGATGAGCGAGTACTCGCAGCCATGTCATCCGTCTACTAAGACAAGCTGCGCAGTACTCGTACCTCGACGCGTTGACCGCCAAGCCCGACCAGGTAAGGTCTTCCAGCTGTCTGGAGGTTCGGCAGCCAGCAACGCCTTCGTGAGGGACGGTAAATTCACTCGCTTCGCCGAATGGCGATTTATTCACCGAGCGAGGCTGGGGGTTCTCCCTGTCAACGGCGCCATCCGCTGGAGGGATGGCGACAAGCGGTGCCGAGTTTGCGGGTATGCGAACGAAACAATCCCGCACGTGTTGTGCCATTGCATGCCGCACTCAGCGGCCATGCAGCTGCGGCACAATGCGATCGCTGCCCGCATCTCGAAGGCCGCGAAGGTCAGGGGAACCCTCAGGGAGAATTGCCGTGTGGAGGGCGTTGCTGGCGAACTGGAAGCTCTGCGACCGGACATCGTGTGGCGGGATGAGGCCACAAAGAAAATCATCATTATAGATGTCACGGTTCCGTTTGAGAACGGCTCCGGAGCCCTCGACGCAGCTAGAGCGGCGAAGGCGGAAAAATACCGCCCTCTAGCTGAGGAGCTTCGGAGGCAGGGCTACAGGGTCCACGTCGACGCAATTGTCGTGGGAGCCCTGGGCACGTGGGACCCGATTAACGAGAGGGTCCTGAAGCTACTCCACGTGTCCAGGAGCTATGACTCTCTGATGAGGCGATTGATCGTGTCGGAGACGGTGCATTGGTCGCGAGACATCTACGTCGAGCACGTCTCCGGCACTAGACAGTAGTGCCTCCCATAGGCACAACTTGACAACCACTACGGGATTTTATTGTTTATTTGACTGCTGCGGCTATGCCCAGCTACTTCTATTTATTCAATTAGTGTAAATCTTAGCATAGGTCTTTTGTGTACGTGCTGCCCACACACCCCGGGAGACTCTCAGTCTTCCGGGGCAGTTGTCTGAACCAAAGCGAAAAAAATATATATTCCATGTTGTATTTATCTTTTAAATATATGTACAATCCATCCAGGGATGCATTGTTGACGAGAATCCCTTTTTGAAATGGCAGCTTTTGGGATTTGCCAAGAATTTGTGAACTCATTATTTTCGACATTTTTTCCAAAACATCTGTTTGAAATTGGAGTTGCTTCCCATAAGGCTGCGTGGATTGGATGCAATTTGCCGTTGAAAGTTTTGAATTAAAGACGTCGAACCAATCATTCAGTAATTTAAATAAATCTGACGTTTCGCACGCATTCTCCACATCATACCCCAACGAATAGCAGCGTCTGATGGAGCTGGCGGTAGTGTTGGAAAATAACTGCGTAGCCAATTTTACCTTTTGTTTATCTAGCGAGCGAACATTTAAATGGTTCTCGCTTATTTTGAACAGTGTGGACACATCAGATTTAGCGCAATTATTAAATGTCTGTTGGACTGTCGTTTTGGTCAACTTTTTTCCATTTAATGTTAATCCGGAATCCACATAATGGTTTCGGACCAACTTAATTAAATGTGGTGTATCCGAAAAAATGAAAATTTTTAAATGTTCGTCCGTTGGATGACTAAACCAGGTTTTTGCTAAAAAAAAAAAATTACAAAATATTAAAGATTATACACCAAGCTCTGACCATAGTCTTTGGTTTCCAGAACCCAAATCGGATACAATAGCTACTACTGGATACCCTTTTGTGTGTAACTTCCTTATTATGTTGTTTAGGGTATCTGCGTCCATTCGGGTGCTGAATTCAAAAAAAATTGGCTGCTTCCACGATTTTTTGAGACCACGAACAATAGCCACTTGCACATAATTGCTGGGCTCGTATATGACATCTGCTGAGCTGTCGTACTCAAAGGCTGCAGCGACCTTCATCTCGTCGAAGGCCAGTACGCAAAGCTTGTCGGCCTCATCCATTGCATCATTTTCCATAAGGTCTATGGCAACATCCAGGCATCCTGGCTTTATCTCCACATCTGATAACCATCTATACAACGTGGTACGGCTGGGTAACGGAAATCCTTTTTTGTAAGGATGGTTATACGCTCGAGGGCCAGCGGTGTGGAGACAAATAGCTGCCTGATATGTCGTCTGATGTAAATGTGCTTTTTTCCACCATTCTTCAGTATTTTAATTTGAGTCTCGGTAAAATTTTCCTAGAGACTCTTCTAATTGGCGAGACTCCTCAAGCTGATTTCGTAAACGTTGTAAATCGTACTTCATCGCTCGAATTATCTGCCTCAGGCTCTTATTTTCATTGGACAATGAACAGCATCTACAAACACAGTCACATTATTGTTTACAAAAATGTACATGCTTTTACTATTTTAACTTACTCTGTTTGCGTACTGGAACTGGCGTAGCATTCTTTTACATTTTCTGGTTCAGGCTCTACTTCTATTGTTGGAATGGCATCTTTATTAAGTCGCCTTTTTTTATTTGTATGACCTTTGTTCGGTGTAGACTTCCACTGCGAATTATTAAAGTGTGTGGCACAAATTTGCGAGTTTTCACCCAGGCTGCACCCCAGGCATTGTTCCCACAATTTTCTTATCATATTACACTTCGGTACATGAACAATACTACCCGTCACAACTTTGCAGCAAAATTTGCAATATTTCATATTAATATGTGCACGCTTAAGGGTTAATGAACAAAACAAAAAAATTCGTCCGCACACAACCTTTCTCTTCAACAAGCAAACGTGCACTGAAATGAGTGGAAACTTCGTAAAACTTCGGCTCGCGACGGGACCACCTTATGTTATTTCATCATGCCATAAAGCCAACTATTCCAAAGTGTCCGTCTGTACGGGAATTTGTAAGTATATATCAGTGATATCGTTGTCCGGCACATTAATATAACTATAATTGATGTACTATAGGAACGTCATGGAAAGTTTTGGGAGTGCGACGTGCCTAATAACTCGGATGCATTCTTCAAGGATAATTTCCGAGTGGAAAGGAATACATTCCTGTTATTGATCGAGCGATTGAAGGGATTGGCTAAACAAGACACGGTAATGCGGAAGCCCATTCCTTTAGAAAAGCGAATTGCCATAGCACTGTACACTCTGGGGTCATCATCGGAGTATCGCGCTGTGGGCAGACTATTCGGCGTTTCGGATTCGATGGTGTGTAAAATTCTTCAAGAATTTAGCTTTGAAGTACATAGAGTTCTGGGACACGAATATCTGCCAAAAGACTTTATGATCCAAGAAAAACTAGAGGAGTGTGTGCAAGGCTTTGAAGCGCTTGGATTTCCTCAATGTTTCGGTGCAATTGGTAAGGTTGTTTCCTTTTTATGAAGCTTTTAATGAAACAAATTTCTTATAGATGGAAGCCACTTCGAAGTTCACCCTTTGAAGGGTGCAGCTGAAGCTGCAGATTATTATAATGATAAAGGATGGTACTCAACCATACTTTTCGCTTTGGTGGATTTTCGGTAGAGTACAATATAAGTAATCTTGAACCAATATACTAATTGTATATTTTTCTCTAGATATCGATTTCTTTACGTGAATGTGGGTGCCGTCGGCGGAGTCGACGTTCCTGTAGTGCTTTTTGCAGACTCTGCTTTTAAATTGTCGACGAAGATTATGAAGCCATACCCCTTCAACACAACGGAAGACGAGGAAAGGAAGTCTTTTAATTATGTTCTGTCTAGATCGAGGAGAGTTGTAGAGAATGCCTTTGGACAGTTGAAGGCCCGGTTCTGTCGAATTGGTAGAGGTGTCGACAATCACATTGACAAGGTCCCGCATATTACTTATACATGTTGCGTTCTGCATAATTTTTTGAATTGTCACAACAGTGAAATTTCTGAAAATTGGGAGGCAGGCTCCAATGTGTATGATTTCGACAGTTCTGCAGAAAACATTTGAAAAGCCCTTCCCAGACATATACATAACAAATAAAAATATATGAAAATTATTTACAAAAATTTTATTTATTTATTTATTTTAATTGCTCAAACGTTTCTCCAAGAGCTCTAGACACTTCTCCTGAAACCGCAGCGAGTTTTCATTCCGCTCGGAGCCGAGGCGCACCGTGTCTCTTGTTCTCTTCCATTGGTCCAGATGGTGCAGCGAGCATGGCCGACTCGTACGCAGTCATCTCCGTCTTGGGGTTAAATTTTGTCCTTTGTCTCTTTGCAGGTGGCCCATCGCTACCCATCCGAAATGCTGCTGTCCACTGCTCTTTTACTCCTGACGGACGAGCTTGTAGCCTCAGAGTCGTTGCTTACCTCTATTGGCGACAGCACACTAGAGGTGGACAGCAGTATATCGGAGTCCAATGGTGGCGATGGCTCCTTACGTGAAGCCCGTTCTCGAACTACCATATTCTCAAAATTTTCCCAACTTTCATCATTGTCGACTGAAAAACAATTACGATTAGTAAACAACATAACATATAATCATACATTTCAGCTTACCTGCAGAATCCAGTACACAATGTGTGAAGTGGACCGAGCTCACAGCTCCCAAAATGCGGTGCACCTTGTCAAAATGTTGACATTTTGAGGGTGCACCTCCAGATGACCCTTTTTTTATAGTTCATCCCTATGGAATACAAAAAAAAATTTATTAATATGTTATAAATATTTTGTGTGGAAATATGAACTCACTTGTACTTTTTGGAGAGATTGTCCACCTTCGTCCGAATCTCCTTCCAAGTGACGCTGAAGTCTGCTTCCAAAAGTTTTCGGCCATTTTTTGATAAAGGTGGCAGTTCTTTTGGGCAGACCTCAGCGCACTGAAATTCTCCTTCCACAGCTCCAAGAGAATGGCCTCATGATGGCTGCTCCACTGTATGGCTGGTTTCCTTTGCTTGCTCATCTGAAAAAAGAAACATTATAAAATATATTTTGAAAATACAATTGGCGCAAATTTTATACTTACATTTTCATTCAACAAAACAGCTGATTATAGTGGTGATTTTTTCATTTTACACGTGCTCATCGACAAACATCGCGTGTTCGATAAAAAAATACTGAAATTCACCGGGGCGAATGACAAAAAATCGGCTCAATCATTATGAATGAGCCAAAATTATCACTCGGATTTTGTACTAAAATGAAGTACACATTTGGGCCAGATGATGAAAATGGCGTCGAATGAGCCAAATGTGCTGTCGTGGAAATAGGCTATAAGTCGATCGAATACGAGAACGAGAGCGAGCGACTCGTGCGTTCAATATAGTTGATATTCGACAACTGGCACTTCAAATGTTCTTAAGCCTAGCTCTAACTATGGTGGCGAAGCGAGGCGAATTCGCTCTCAGAGCGACCAACGAAAGCTTTATTGAGCTCTCGCTTCGCCCTAAACCTAAATTACACTAGACTTCATGATTTTATTTAAACTACAAAAGATGAGCTGATCTGCGGCTACATTGTGTTTGGTAGAATGTATGTAACAGGCAGAAGGGGGCGTGGCAGACCCCTAAAAGTATATATATTCTTGATCAGGATCAACAACCGAGTCTATTAGGCCATGTCCGTCTGTCTGTCCGTCTGTTAGGACACGTCGATCTCAGAACCATAAAAGCTAGAGACCTCAAACTTTGTAGGTTCCTGGATACCATAGGCAGATCAAGTTTGTTTTTATTTTTGAATCGGACCACTATATCATATAGCTGCCATAAGAACGATACATCAAAAATTAAGTTTTAGGATGGAAAAGTTTTTTGTTTGTTGTGATATCAGAACCAAACTGATAGAATATGCATCTGGGCTGGTATTATCACTGCGGACGGCAGTTCGCGTTAGTGACAATGCAGCACGAAGGGTGCGAAAGGCGACTAACTATATATACAGCTAAGTTGGAAAATTTGCTACGACTGTCCGATCAGATCGAGTTATATACCGAACGAAAGGTTTAGTCCTAACTTACAAAATGGCATACTAAAACTTTTTCTAATTCACCTGGGTCATGAGATACGGGGATGTAAGTGGGAGGGGAAAAATTTGTATGATCGCAGCTTGTGGAGCCGCTGGGGCTTTTTGGTAAAATTATTTATTTTTTAAAAATTTTTATCAAAAATACGCGTCGATTGATACCTCGATGACCCAAATCCGTTAACTGGTTCAAAAGATAAATAAATTTGAAATTTTTAGTGGACTTTTCAAAATGAAATGAAAAGTCAGTTTGTTTGTCTGTATCAAAGCGCTAAAAAAGCTAATATGTAATGATGGTGATTTATTCCTCTTAGAAAATCTAGAAATGTTTGTTCTACGACTTTTTCAATTTCCCGCTAGTTTAGCGGGAAAACGCTAAATCCCGCTAAAATTGAAACTCCAACAGTTTCCAAACCATAGAAGCTACAGATATGTTCTATATATCATTGGAAAGGTATGTTTGTTTTTATGTGTACCTTAAAACTTTTTTTCTAAAGTATTCAGGTAACATTTTACAGGTGAAATAAAGTTTTTAGTTTTTATTATGTTGTAATACGTACAATTTCGCGTTTTTTGGTATATGAAACATTAATTTTGGTTGAGGGGTTTGAAAGATATTACCTGTTAAGTGAATAAATACATACTTCTATCGGTCGAAAATCACGATTCAGTACGAAAAACTTTTTGGTTTTATGAGATATCTCAACCAAACTGATACAATATGCATTTAACTTGGTTTTATATATCCTGACCAAAGTTGGTTTAAATCGGACCACTATATCATATAGCTGTCATAGGACCGATCGGTTCAATATTAAGTCTTAGTATGAAAAACTTTTTTTGTTTTACTAGATATCGTAACCAAACTAATAGAACATGCATTAAATTTAGACTTATATATCCTGACCAAAGTTGGTATTAATCGAACCACTATATCATATAGCTGTCATAGGAGCGATCGGGCGAAATCCAAGTCTTAGTATGAAAAATTTTTTTTTCATAGTAAGTACAAGGTCTCCGACAGTAGAGTATGCTCGGCTGTAGCAACGCGAGCAAAGCGAGCAGGGGGCGGAGCCCACTAGTTTTTCTTTATAATTAAAGAAAAAAATTTTTTTAAATATGATAAATATGATATGATATACTATTTTCCTGCATTAATGATAAAGTTACAATGTCAAAAAACGAAAATTAGCATTCGGCACTCCGCAAAAAGAAGCTCACCCTTTTTGCTCACAGTGCACAATGCCAATTTTCGATTTTTTAAAATAAATTTATATTTTTATTTAAAATTTTTAGATTAAACTGAATTTTGTTCGTAACAAAATTGGATATCAGAAATTTTGGGGCTCGAAATTGCTTTCGTCACTAGACTTTTACCTCGTTTAGAGGTTTTTTTTGTGGAATACATCCTGACCAAAACTGGCTAAAAGCTGTTAATTATATCATACAGCTGCCATGGTAACGATACACCGAAAATGAAGTTTTAGTATGGAAAAGTTTTTTGTCTGTTAATAATATGTTTCTGGGCTGTTATTTATATATCCTGACCAAATTTGGTTAAAATCGGTTCACTATATCATATAGCTGCAATAGAGACGCTCAATCGAAAATTAAGCTAAAGTATGAAAAGTTGTTTGTTTTTTTAGGTTTTTTAATCAAACTAATAGAATATGCATTTAACTTGGTTTTGTCCATCCTGGCTGAAAATCATTCAAATCGGTCGACTATATCATATTGCTGTCATCGGACCGATTGGTAGAAAATCAAGTTTTAGTATGAACAATTTTTTTAAGACATCCTAACCAAACTGACAGAATATGCGTTAATGTTGGTTTTGTACATTCTGACCAGATTTGGTTCAATTCGGTTCCATATATCATATATCAGAATATAAAACATAGTTTTATGCATATTGTATTAGTTTGGTTAAGATTTCGTACTAAAACGTGATTTTCCACCGATAGAAAAATGTATTTATTCACTTAACAACCCCTCAACCAAAATTTATGTTAGTAATTAAAATAATAAATAATTAAAATCGTCAAAGCCGTTTTGTCAGAAATTACCAAAATGTAATCTAAAAATCTTTATTTTACCTGTAAAATGTTGTTTGAGTACTTAAAAAATTATAGGTACGCCTAAAAGCGCTGAAGAACACCTTTCTAATGATGTAAAGAAACTGTTTGGAAACTGTTGAGGTTTCAATTTTAGCGGGACTTAGCGTTATCCCTATCATTACATCTAAAATAAATAAAATTTAAAAGGATCCTTAAAATGCGTCTTTGAAGACATGTGATGTATCATATAAAAGGTATTACGCCATAGATCTAGAATATCTGATCATATCGGTGAAAAATTTAACACAGAAGTCATAAACTATTGGTGAGTTTTATTTCTAGCGAAAAAAAATGTAGATCATTTTTAATCATTATTTTTAAATTTTTTTTTTTATCAAAAATAATTATAATTGTTGAGTCTTATTTTTTTTTTATCAAAAATAATCATCATTGTTGAGTCTTATGTTTTTGATAAAAATAATCATTATTTTTGAGTTTTATTTTTTTTGATCAAAAATAATTATTATTGTTGAAGACAATCGTAAAAATTATTATATAATCATTAACGAGTGATTTTTAAAATAAAATTTATAATGGCTAAGGTCCCTGCTATATATCAAAGGAAAGGTGTGTTCCAGGGCTCTTAGGAGAACCTTTAAACTTTTTTAAAGTACTCAGGTAACATTTCACAGGTGAAATAAAGTTTTTTAGCTTACATTTTTCTGACAAACATATTTGAGTATGTTGTAGTACGTAAAGTGAAGTGCGTTTTTTGGTATATCAAACATAAATATTGGCTGAGGGGTTTGGAAGATATTACCTGTTAATTGAATATATACATTTTTCTATCGGTCGAACATCGCGTTTTAGTACGAAAAACTTTTTTGTTTTATGAGAAATCTTAACAAAACAAATACAATATGCATTTAACTTGGTTTTATATATCCTGACCAAAGTTGGATCAAATCGGACTACTATATCATATAGCTGTCATAGGAGCGATCGGGCGAAATCCAAGTCTTAGTATGAAAAACTTTTTTTTTCATAGTAAGTACGAAGTCTCCAACAGTAGAGTATGCTCAGCTGTAGAAGCGCGAGCAAAGCTAGCAGGGGGCGGAGACCCTAGTTTTTCTTTATAATTAAAGAAAACATTTTTTTAAATATAAAATATAATTAAAGAAAACATTTTTTTAAATATGAAATATATTTTACTATTTGCCTGCATTAATGATAAATACCCAAAATTTCTGATATCCAATTTTGGTACGAACAAAATTCAGTTTAATCTTAAAATTTTAAATAAAAATATAAATTAATAAAAGTTATATATATAAAAGTATTGTAAGCAAATTTTTTTTTTAGAAAAAATGTTTTTTGAGAACTGGTTATTATTATTAAAATTTATTTTTATAGGCCTTGAATCCCCATTTGGGCATGGCTTGTTGCTCAATTTGCCTCGTCCTTCTAATTATGAGAATCGAAAAGGAAGGTTCTTGTCCAAATTTGAAAATTAACAGCTTCGTCAGGCTAAAAACTGATTTTGGTTATCAACTGTTTTATGTTCACAATTGTTTCAACATCCTTAGGTTATCAACTGCTTTATATTAGCAACTGCTTCAGGTTTAATTTAAATAGCAACTGCTTCAGGTCTAAGAAAAAAATTCTGCATAGTTTGAAATCAATTCAAACTTTTATGGTTTACAAAGTATTGTGTGAGATAAATTAGGCAAAAACAAAAATTGTGTCTTTTGTTGGTTTACTGTCAATATGACATGTTCAGCAAGCAACAACAACACTTGCATAAATGCAAGGAGCATGAATTCAAGAGATGATAATTTTCCATCCTCAGTACCGTTTCTGCTAGTTGACCAGCAATTCAAACTTAATGCCATCTTTGCGTAGCTATAACCAGTTGAGAATTCTGAGGCGCCATATTGTGTTGCTGTTGTGACTTAACTGAAACCTAATACATAAGATTTTAGGCCAACTTTTAAATCTCTTTGGTTACCGACTTCTCTACTGAGTAACAGGCCACATGATAAAACCAACAACACACAGCACTTCCATAAAAGCGTGGAGCATGGCATGGTACAGCTGATTCAAGAGATGCCATTCCCTATCATCAGTACCATTTGTGTTGCCTCGATTGGCGATTCAAGCCGAATGTCATATTTGCGTCGTCAGAACCAGTTGAGAATTATTTGATGCATTTTTGTTGAGTCTAAGATTATTAAAACTATTGCATACTCTAAGGAGCTTATTTTGCTTCAAGAACTTTGGCACGTTAATACTGCTGTTCTACTTGTTCGATCTTGCTGCGATTTTATAGGATAATAGATAATAGCAACTTGCAACTCTAATACCCACAAAAAACGTATTATCTTAAAAACTGTGGGTGTGGTGGTTATTCGCGATTTGCGAGGACGGAGGGGGGCGTGACAAAAATTTATAACAAACTTGACCTGCGTGGGGTACAAAGAAATCTGCGTGCCAAATTTGGTTACTCTATCTCTTTTAGTCTCTGAGATCCTTTTGCTTAAAGAAATTACTTGTATTACTTTGAAAACATTTAATCGCCATGGGATTCAGAGGGATAATAGATAATAATAATAAATACCGTTTATTATCACAAAAAACGTATTATCTTAAAAACTTGATTTGCGTGGGGTTTTTTGGTTACGCCCCAAATAACGCAGTTCGCGTTAGTGACGAAAGCATTACCAAGGTTGCGAAAGGCGACTAACAATATATTCAACTAAGTTGGAAAATTTGCAACGACTGTCCGATCAGATTGAGTTATATACCGATCGAAAGGTTTAGTCTTAACTTACAAAATGGCATACTAAAACTTTTTCTAATTCACCTGGGTCATGTGATACGGGGGTGTAAGTGGGAGGGGAAAAATTTATATGATCGCAGCTTATGGAGCCGTTGGGGCTTTTTTGTAAAATTTTTTATTTTTTTTAATTTTTATTAAAAATACGCGTCGATTGATACCTCGATGACCCAAATCTGACAGTTGGATCAAAAGATAAATAAATTTGATATTTTTAGTGGACTTCTCAAAATGAAATGAAAAGTCAGTTTGTTTGTCTGTTTGTCTGTTTGCATCAAAGCGCTAAAGAATCTTAAATGTAATGATGGGGATTTATTCCTTTTCAAAAATCTAGAAATGTTTATTCTACAACTTTTTGACAAAAAAAAATACCGTTAGTTTAGCGGGAAAACGCTAAATCCCGGTAAAATTAAACCTCAACAGTTTCCAAACCATAGAAGCTATATATATATTTTCTATATATTATTGAAACACTTTTATGCGTACCCTTAAACTTTTTTTTTAAAGTACTCAGGTAACATTTTGTAGGTGATATAATGTTTTTAAGCTTACATTTTGGCGATTTCTGACAAAACTCTAACGATTTCTGTTAAATTTTAATATGCTGTACGATTTCGCGTTTTTTGGTACTTTTCTATCGGTCGAAAGTCACGTTTTACTACGAAAAACTTTTTGGTTTTATGAGATATCCCAACCAAACTGATACAAAATGCATTTAACATGGTTTTATATATCCTGACCAAAGTAGGATCAAATCGAACTACTATATCATATAGCTGTCATAGGACCGATCGGGTCAAAATTATGTTTTAGTATGAAAAACTTTTTTGTTTAGTGAGATATTTTAACCAAATTGGTGAAAAACATTTTTGTTTTATGAGAAATATTAACCAAACTAATACAATATGCATGGTTTTATATATCCTGACCAAAGTTGGTTCCAATCGAACCACTATATCATATAAATGTCATAGGACCGATCGGGAATAATCCAAGTCTAAGTATGAAAAACTTTTTTTTTGCATAGTAAGTACGGGGTCTCCGACAGTAGAGTATGCAAGTAGCGAAGCAAGCGTGGGCGGAGCCCCATAGTTTTCTTTATAATTAAAAAGTTTTTTTTTTAAATATGAAATACATTCAACAACTAAATTTATATATTTTACTACTTGCCTGCATTAATGATAAAGTTACAATGTCAAAAGGAAAAGTAATTTTAAAAATTTCTCATATCCCACAAATAAAACCTCTACACGAGGTAAAAGTCTAGTGACGAAAACAATTTCTAGCCCCAAAATTTCTGATATCCAATTTTGTGACGAACAAAATTCAGTTTAATCCAAAAATTTTAAATAAAAATATAAATTAATAAAAATAAGCGAAAATGTCGGCATTGCAGAGAAAGTAATGTTTATGAACAAAGAAGCTCACCCTTTTTGCTCACAGTGCACAACGCAAATTTTCGGTTTTGTTTTTTATTAACTTATATTTTTATATAAAATTTTATAATAAACTGAATTTTGTTCGTCTCAAAATTGGATATCAGAAATTTTAAGGCTAGAAATTGATTTTGTCTTTAGACTTTTACCTCATTAAAGGTTATTTTGTAGGATATATTCTTCGTTGAAGCAGGTCAATTCTTTTTTAAATTTTTGACACGCCCACTTCTGTGCCCGTAAATCGCGAAAACCCGTCTGTCCGTCTGTATAAACCAGTAGTGTCCAAAACTTGTAAGAGCAAACACGCGTGCCTAGAAAACCAAATTCTGCCGGCGCACAGTGGGGCATAAAGGGGTGGGGACGGTAGCCTCTCAAAGTTGAACCTTCTTTCAGTGCACGCCCAAATGTGCAGTTTTTATAAAAAATGCCAACTTTAAAACTGATTTGTTGACAAGTTTTGCGACCGTACTTTATGTTTTTGGTTTCATCTTAAAAGTAGGTTCATTTTTGATGATATGACGTCATTAATCATTTAACTTGTTTACTTTTTATACTTCGAGCCTATTAAAAATAGGCAAAAAAGGGTAAATTGTGTGAAAAATTAAATGAGTTTATTTAATTCATTAATGTTTGCAACCCAAAAAGATTTGATGGCGTTTAAGTCGATCGAAAACGAGAACGAGAGCGACCGACTCGTGTGTTCAATATAATATGAATTTTGTTCGTCACAAATTTGGATATCAGAAATTTTAGGGCTAGAAATTGCTTTCATCACTTTTTACCTCGTGTAGAGGTTTTATTTGTGGGATATCAGAAATTTTTGCAATTGCTTTTGCTTTTGACATTGTAACTTTATCATTAATGCAGGCAAATAGTAAAATATATAAATTTAGTTGCTAAACGAATATCATATTTAAAAAAAAAATTCTCTTTAATTATTAAGAAAAACTAGGGGGCTTCGCCCCTTCTCGATTTGCTTGCGTTGCTACAGCCGAGCCTACTCTACTGTCGGAGACCCCGTACTTACTGTGAAAAAAAAAGTTTTTTATATTTAGACTTGAATTTCGCCCGATCGGTGCTATGACAGCTATATGATATAGTGGTTTGATTAGAACCAACTTTAGTCAGAATTTATAAGTCTAATTTAAATGCATATTCTATGAGTTTGGTTACGATATCTCGTAAAACAAAAAAGTTTTTCTTACTAAGACTTCATATTGGACCGATTGGCTATATATTACAGTGGTCCGATAAAAACTAACTTCGGTCAGGATTTTTAAAACTGACTAAAATGCATATGCTATCAATTTGGTTAAAATATCTCACTAAACAAAAAAGTTTTTCATACTAAAACATAATTTTGACCCGATCGGTCATATGACAGCTATATGATATAGAAGTCCGATTTGAACCAACTTTGGTCAGGATATATAAAACCAAGTTACATGCATATTGTATCAGTTTGGTTGAGATATCTCATAAAACCAAAAAGTTTTTCGTACTAAAACATGATTTTCGACAGATAGAAAAATTTATTTATTCACTTAACAGATAATTTCTTCCAAACTCCTCAACAAAAATTTATGTTTCAAATACCAAAAAACGCAAAATTGTACGTATTACAACAATTTAAGAGAAATCGTTAGAGCCGTTTTGTCAGAAATCGCCAAAATGTAAGCTTAAAAACATTATAGTTTTAAGGTACGCATTAAAGCCCTCAAACACACCTTTCCAATGATATATAGAACATATCTGTAGCTTCTATGGTTTGGAAACTGTTGAGGTTTCAATTTTAGGGATTTAGCGCTTTCCCGCTAAACTAGCGTGAAATTGAAAAGTCGTAGAACAAACATTTCTAGATATTTAAAGTGGAAACAAAACCCCATCATTACATCTAAGGTTTTTTAGCGCTTTGATACAAACAGACAAACAAACTGACTTTTCATTTCATTTTGAGAAGTCCACTAAAATTTTCAAATTTATTTATCTTTTGATCCAACTGTCGGATTTGGGTCATCGAGGTATCAATCGACGCGTATTTTTGGTAAAAAATTTTAAAAAATAAATAATTTTACCAAAAAGCCCCAACGGCTCCACAAGCTGCGATCATACAAATTTTTACCCTCCCACTTACACCCCCGTATCTCATGACCCAGGTGAATTAGAAAAAGTTTTAGTATGCTATTGTGTAAGTTAGGACTAAACCTTTCGATCAATATATAACTTGATCTGATCGGACAGTCGTAGGAAATTTTCCAACTTAGCTGTATATATAGTCGCCTTTCGCACCCTTCGTGCTGCTTTCGTCACTAACGCGAACAGCCGTCCGCAGTGATTAGTCGCCTTTCGCACCCTTCGTGCTGCTTTCGTCACTAACGCGAACTGTCGTCCGCAGTGATTACACTAGACTTCATGATTTTATTTAAACTACAAAAGATGCGCTGAACTGCTCCAACATCGGCACCAATGAAGCTCTGTAGCTTCATCAAACTGGCAGCCGCGCCAGCTTATGGATAGGCCTCTTAACAACCTTTCCAGTGCTTGTTCGTTACTCTGCCGACCAGCCAGTTCTGAGGTGGCAGATTGTAATCGGCGACGACCACCAGATCTCCGACGATTATGTCTGGCAGCAGGTCAGACCGTGCTGGTCCGGGACCCGCTCTGCTGGCATTGCTGCAAGTGGTCCTCCCACTAGCAGGTGGCCCGGAGCTAGCGCCTCACCGTCGCTGAGAGCTCCGATTGGCCTTGAATTGAGCACGGCCTCCACCGCGACCAGCGTCGTCTGCAGCTCTTCTGCCGTCAACAGCAGGCTGCCTACCGTCCGTAGGAGTATGTGCTTTGCAGACTTTACACTTGCCTCCCACAGACCCCGAAGTAGGGAGCTCTTGGCGGGATGAACGCAAATTCGAATCCGCTTTTGATGCGAATTGCGTCCGCCTCCTTCTCGTTGTTGTAATGGACGGTCTGCGGGACTCCACGACGGCCGACGAACCTGAAAAGCCATTAAAAATGTGTTGGTGGATAAGTCGGAAACCAGTTCTAAGTAAACAAAAGTGCGATATACGACTTATAAGTAGGCTTTCCACGCATTCGAAAGTCGTGATAATTGAGCCGCAAAAATCAACACCATATATAAAACAAGTTATACAAGATCTCACTGTCTGGCGACAAACCTCTTGAGCGTTAACGAGCCAAATTCGCTCACGAAGGAGCATTTGCAAGTCGTCCCCCCACTCGCATCAACGTAAAGGAGCACCAAGATCTATTATTCTCATGTATAAATGGATTGAGACGCTGCAGGCTATGGCCCACACGCGTGCCCTTTCGAACCCCATATATGTCATCTTTAAACTCAGATTGTTGGATGACTTCAACTATTTTCTCAAACGCTTTTTTTTTCTCTAATGCCGTAGGAATATTTTCAAATATCTGTCGTATATTTCTACATATCTTTATAAAACGGAAGACATAAGCGAGCACTGTAAGCAGTCTAGCATGCGATGAATAACTATAGATGGTTTCAAAAGATCCGGTCGGTCTACCATAGCTGCCAGTACGACAGCTGTTTTACGTACTTCCAAAGTACGCATCTCGGCTGTAATCAGAGGATGATTAGCCGGCCAGGAATCTCTTGGTTCCTTCAAAAGTGAAGGCCCATCGAACCAAATAGACGATAGCAATTCGTCAACATCGCAGCCTCTCGAAACGATATCTGCTGGGTTCTGCTTTGTCGGTACATGGCATCATTCAGCGTTCTCTGTCCACTCTTGGATTTCAGCCACACGATTCGACACAAATGTTGGCAAGGACGAAGGATGTGACTTGATCCAATGAAGTGTAACATCAGAGTCAGACCAAAGAACAGTCCGTTCAATTGGTAACCGTATAAGATTTCTGATTCGGCGACAGAGATCTGCGAGAAGGTGTGCCGCGCACAGCTCAAGTCTAGGAAGAGTCCAGAGTTGTTCCTAATTAACTACTTTTTTAATGAAATCGTCATTTCACTAGCATTAAAAAAAGTAGTGCTAGTGAAATCGTCATTTCATTTGATATCCCCATATGATACTCTTGCGATATTTTTATATGATATTATTATATATATTTCTTGCGATATTTAAATATAATGATTATTATTATTTTTTTTGTGATATTGTTATATTGTTATTTGTACTATTTTCTGCGATATTTATATATATTTTTTTAATCGATGTTTTTATATATTCTTCGTGCGATATTTTTATATTTTTTTCAAGCGATATTTTTATATATTTGAAATTTTTTTAAGAAAAAATATATTTAAAAATATGGGGGCTCCGCCCCCTGCTCGCTTCGCTCGTGGTGATGTGCGGCTACAGTCGAGCACGCTCGACAGTAAGATACCCTGAGCCCATGTACTCTTTTATAAAAGTTGATTGTTGCCCATTTTCAATGGGCTCAGGGTATAAAAATTACACACGCGAAACTATGAACAAACTTTCGATTTTCTTAAATCACTGTGCTTATCTTTGCAGACTACGTTATTAATGCCTCACTGAACTAATACATCACTCGGTATTTTATTAAACTTATTTAAAATTAATTAGAAATTGATAAATTGGTAAATCGCAAGTCGTAATCGTAATCGCTTGCAATCGATGTAGAGTGTGTCAAGAGTAGCCACAAACTACAACTTCGCTCAGCCTGCAATCTGGCAGCACCCATTTTCCTCTCTCACTCTCTCCCTCTTACGCAACAAATTCAAGCCTGCCAAAGGCTGCTGCAGTGCGCGCGAAGTTTGAAATAAAAGACAATGTCTAATTTTATTAGATTCTTAAAGCGGAAAATGCAAAGTTTTTTTTTACAACGATAATAAGCAGATACTTATTATATATATGTGTAAGGAATCGGAAATATTAATAATTAAAATTATTATTTTGCAGCTTTCAGTGCTCGGCAAAGATGCAAAAGTAGTGCTGCAAAATGATCGCTTTTTCTCTCATGCAATTTCATGCATAGCTATAAGCTTCTGCGTATTTTTGCCATGCAAAAATACATTATAGTATATTAACACAATTATATTTTAATCAAATTGTATATTTGTATATACATAAATTATACATTAATATTTTCATTACATGATATCGATAATATTTTTGCTTATCGCTTGATTCTTATTTGGTACCCAAAAAAAAAAATGGGTACTAATTCGTACTGTCTTTGTGCGCGCCTTGCGTACAAACGTATACATGCTGTCTCGCTTGCACGTTCGATTTGCCATGCAAATGTAATTATTGAATTAAATGTAAATTCCGAAATAACTTCTCTATTTATGGGTCAATCGCTTTGAAATTTTCAGGGTCGTTTAATACGTTTAATACTTCTCAACTGATTCTTCAGTTAGGGAGTGCTATGTCAAAAATTGAGCCTGTATATTGTATTGTGCAATTTGTGGGCGAAGGAGGCGTGTTATCAAAAATTGGAAACAAACTTGACCTGCGTATGGTATTCACAAACCTGCACTCCAAATTTGAAGTCTCTAGCACTTATAGTATCTGAGATCGAGGCGTTCAAGCAGACGGACAGACAGGGCTAGATCGACTCGGCTTTTGATCCTGATCAAGAATATATATACTTTATGAGGTCTGCCACCACTCCTTCTGCCTGTTACATACATTCTGCCAAACACATTATACCCTTTTTTGCCCATTTTCAATGGGCTCAGGGTATAATTATGCTGTACTATTTCAGTATTTATATATGTATACGAAATTATATAGTACTTTGCCATTTTTATATACCAACTACAATGTTCATTCAAATTTTGTATCGCATTAAAAATAATGCTTTTCTAAAACCCCCGGGTAAATAAAAATCGTTTTTGTATGCTTGTTTTTCAAAATATATTATTAGCTTTTAGCAAAACAAACTTGGTTTTGATTTTGCCTTTTGGCTGGTTTACCAATCCAGCATAACTGAAACGCGTTTCGACAGGCGCAGACGACGGAAGTGGCGTATTGAATTTAAGAAATACCGATTTTATGGTTGGATATCGGTTTAAGCTGTCGATGGAAACATCCTCATCATTTAAATAACGCGCCAACTCGACACGAATAGGAGTTTCTTCCAAATATTGAATAAAAAAATAATGTATTCAAAATAAGATAAATATTTTATCATTTGAAACAAATACCTGCAGCACTCTGTCCATAATCAAAGAAACTAAATGTTTTGTCTTCTTTTGGACTGCAGACGTGCTAGGCGAGTTGTCCGAAAATTGTTCGGCATGCAAAAGAAACATTTCTTTAACTTGCCCTCTGTCCACTCTGGCGCAGTTTTAAGCATGGCTGCCGCAAATTTCAGCTTAATGGCTGGACATGCTATGGCTGCCACAAAGGCATCGTGGCAATCGGGAGAAATCTCAAAGATCCTTTAAACCTCCCCATTAGTGCATGAACAATTGGCTCCACCCGCTCGTTTAAAATTTGCATTCTCTGCCACCTTACCTTAATGGTAATTAGGGTCGAAATAAAATTTCCATACATCATG
Organism: Drosophila innubila; assembly: GCF_004354385.1. Taxonomy (NCBI): domain Eukaryota; kingdom Metazoa; phylum Arthropoda; class Insecta; order Diptera; family Drosophilidae; genus Drosophila; species Drosophila innubila. The sequence continues at coordinate 27,595,632 of NW_022995376.1, forward strand.
GTTTTTTCCCCTTGCAGGAAGTAAAGCCCTATTGCCAAGGGCTCCATTATTTGGCATTACTCCTCCAAGTATTGTAGCTCTCTAGATGCCAGCTTTGATACTCCCAAAATTGATCCCAAATGATCAGATTCTGAAAAGCATCGTACAGGGTATTCCACCTGGTAGCACATGGCGTTTTAAGTGAACACAATAAATGATTTTTAATTATTTCCGCAGATTTGGGGCGGTTGCACTTATTCCAAATACCAGAACATCTAGAAAAATTTTCCACATGGTAATAAATGATGGACGTATTTTACAAAAATTCATTAATTACCTTTGCAAAACCTTAATGTGCATCTCGTGAAGTTTAGCGTTGGACTTTATAATATTTATATAGTCTGTAGTGGCGACTAAATTCAGAGTGTGACTTGCACATCTAGGGTGCTTTGGTAGGCGGATTACGGGCGGCTCTACCAATTGGGGAAGGTCATCTTCAGAGTCTGACTCTTCGTCCTCCACACTAATATTATAATTGACCTCAAAATAAATTGAAATGTAAACATGGTGAATATTATATCTATATTTATGAACTTACATTCAACACCAAAGTCCTTAAACGCCTTAACAAAGTTGCTCCCATTGTCTGTTATTGTACAAACAATCTTGTCATTGTCCAGCATAAAGGGGCCATTAATATTTTGGGCAAGCTCTGCAATTTTGTCGGATGTATGACTTCCTGCCATTCGCGTGCATGCCAGTGCGACGGAACGTCGATTGAATTTCTGGTCGATCCAGTGACATGTATAGCCAAAAAATTATGTTCTTTTGGATGACCAAATGTCTGCCGTCGTTCCCACGTATGTGGCAGACTTGATCTGGTCAATGAGATGCACCTTATTAAAATCGAACCTGTCGTCCAGCATCTTTGTTATTATAACTTTTTCCGGCCAGGAACGATTACATTCAAGTTGAATGGCACAAAAATGGCACTGAAAGATGGATGGTCCACAACCGACAATGAACAAAATGTGTCCACCACGAACTTCAATATGTTGTCGTCAAATTCAGCTTGTCTATATCCACCTTTTCTTGCCCTTTTTGACTTGTGGTCCTTTTCCAACAAGTACTGATCGTACTGAGGACGATGCTTTTCCTTGAAATGGTTAAGGAAATTAGATTTCACCTTAACCGATCCACGAATGTTTTTGTGGCAGATTTGGCAAACAGAAATCTACATTATAATAAGAAAAATTTATTATTTTTGTTCTTAAAAATAATTTTTATTTTAATTTGTAATAGAAGCTAGAATTGCAAAAAAATCAAAGATAAATCGATATTATCGATGACTTAAAAATTTTGAGACTTTATTATTTGAGATAATGGATAGATCAATTAAAACAGAATATTTCAATTTTAGTTTGAATTTCTTTTTAATTTTTAATTTAGTTGAAATTAATATAAAATTTTTATAAGAGAAGAGCATTAAATTTGTTGAAATCTTGTTAAACTGTTTTAGAAGTATATATTATGCTGAAATATTCCGACTAATCGATTTTTGACATAATAACATCGATAATTTTGCAGCTCTAACAGAAACGAAAAATATTTTTACTTACTGCATTGGCAATTTTTAAATATTTTCCATTCAAAATTAATGGCAATTGCGCTTCCTCAGCATTAATCTCATATGTTGAGCTAGTTCTACATTTGTATAGAGAAAAATTATTTATTATATACATTTAAAATGGACAAATTTTGTACTTACGAGCAATTTGAGAACGAATTAATCATAGATTTATTACTGCATTCGTCAAGGACTTGAAATGCACTCATACCGTTCTCCGAGATCTCTAATGCCGGCTCATTTGCACTATATTTAGACCCGCTTAAAAAAAGTACAGGGTCTATTGGGTTTGTTTTAACGAATATGTGCGTAACAGGCAGAAGGAGGCGTGGTAGACCCTATAAAGTATATATATTCTTGATCAGCATCAATAGCCAAGTCGATATATCAATGTCCGTCCGTCTGTCTGTCTGTCTGTTCGTCCGTCTGTATGAACACCTAGATCTCAGGGACTATAAGAGCTAGAGACACCAAACTTGGTAAGTAGGTTCCTCTATATTGCAAGCAGATCAAGTTTGTTAATTTGGCCACGCCTCCTTTACCGCCTACAAATCGACATAGAAAATTTCAAATCAAATTATAAGAGCAATTTAAAAGGTAGAGATTTAAGATTTTGCATAGACGAAAGAAGAGTATTCTAGATTTTTGCTGAAAATTCCGATCGGACAGTAAATAGTCAAGATATTCAAATAATAGATTTTACTGTTTGATTTGATAAGAGAATAAATTGATAACATGAAAATTGAGTTAACATATTATATAACAAATTGGTGTCGAATCAGTCATTGGATTCTTTGGCGTAGTGTGCTAGGAGGCGGAAAATTAAGCCTCTGTCATTTAAAATTTTTTTGGGTTTTGTTGCGGTTTCTGTTCCGCCGGGACAACTTTTTTTCAGCTGATTTTAAATTTTTTTTAATTTATTTATAATTTATTTAAATTATTTTATATTGACATTTATATAAATGTTATGTTAAAATTCTATGTAAATTTAGTGTTTTATAAATTTACTATGAAAATTTATGTTTCTAATAAATTTATCTGTTAACTTTTTTTGATTCAAATATATTATTTAATTAAATTTTGAGCTTCAATTATGTTACTATATAAATTAATTGTTGGTTAGTTTATTTATTACAACATTTTACATGTTAAACATGTAGTTTTAATTTAATCTCTGTTAAGGATTTACATTAATGTCGGCGTATATATAAGAATTTAAGTTTATCTTAAATATTATTTAATTATTAGAAGTGGCTGTTTTTGGATAGTAAGTATTGGTTCCGACAGTCGAGTATGCTCGACTGTAGCACCGGCCGACTAGTTTAAGCTTAACTTGCACTATCCACTTTCGTTCACTTTCACAATTGATTTTTAATTGACTTCACTGACCCATACTTACCTCATTGCAAATGCATTAAAATCACTTGAGAATTGTAAAAACTCTGATCACTTAAATTCGAATTACATAGTTACAGCATACTTTTAAGAAATGACGTCATACCAACTTCATTTAAATAGAATTCTTTTATATAATATTATTTATTAAAATTTTGTCGTGCATTATAAAAAATGTCTTATATAAACATCGATTAAAACATATATATAAAAATATCGCTTGAAAAAATATAAAAATATCGCAGAAAATAGTACAAATAACAATATCACAAAAAAATAATAATAATAATAATTATATATAAATATCGCAAGAAATATATATAATAATATCATATAAAAATATCGCAGAAGTATCATATGGGGATATCAAATGAAATCATCGCATAAAATATATAAATATTGAAAAATTTTCTAAAAAAAATATCGCTAAATATCAAATAAAAGTATCGCAAAAAATAATAATAATAACATAAAAAATATTAAATAAAAAAGAACGCAAAAAAATAAAATAATAATATGAAGAAATAATAACAATATAATACAATAGATAAAAATATCATTTAAAATATCGCATATATCGGATAAAACAATCGGATAAGACTATCTGATAAGACTATCGGAATAGCTATCGGAAAAGCTATCGGAAAAACAATTTTCCAAATTTCTATTTTTTTTTTAATTTCCAAAAAATTATTTTCAATGATAATTAAAATGGTTTTATTGGCATTACTTAATGCCACAACTTTTTTTCAATGCTAGTGAATGACGATGTCACTAGCACTACTTTTTCAATGCTAGTGAAATGAAGTTTCTTTAGCACTACTTTTCAATGCTAGTGAAATTTCAGTAGCACTACTTTTTTTAATGCTAATTAAAAGTAATGATAATGCTTATGGACCCAACTCTGGAAGAGTCTTAGTCTTGAGGGGGCTACTTCGGACTTGGATGTCAACAAGGAAACACGATAACCTTCAGCAGTATAAATGCGTATATACATATACACATGCGCCAAACGCTCGCATTAATGCGTCGGCAATGCAATGTATCTCAATCGGTGAAGTTGGCTCTGTAAAAACATATCGGGCTATTTTGATTCTTAGCAACTGGATCAAAGTTGATTTCAATTGCTGCCACGAGTTATCCAAGCTCATAGGGATTGATTCATCCCAATGAAACCTTTGTAGCCAGAGCTCTTGTAGTAACATCTTTGCCTTGATAATCAGAGGGCTTAACAGGCCAAGCGGATCAAATAACCTCGATGACACCGAGAGAATATTCCGTTTTGTCGCTCTAAGACCATACGTCACAGTGTTTAACCTGAAGGACCTCAAAGAGTCTGATGGGTTCTTTCGCCACACTATGAGCTGAAAATTTATATCTGCTTCATGCATCATGACTTGCCTGTACATCTTTGTGATGTCAGCTGTCAGAGCATACTTGTGTAGTCGAAATCGAAGCAGAGTCGAATACAACTCTTCTTGAATGGTCGGTCCAACCATCAGAAGATCATTCAACGTAACTTGACACAAAGTACGACAAGATGCGTCAAAAACAACGCGTAACTTCGTCGACGTGCTCTGTGGTCTTAGGACACACTGGTGCGGAATAAAATAGTGTGAAGTACTTGGAATTTGAGTGTCTATTTCAGACATATGGCCAAGGGAAACATATTCTTCCATAAATTCCAAGTACATACGCTTAAGCTCAGGATCACGAGACAAGCGTCTTCGAGCGACATAAAACGACGCTTAGCATCCTCGAAAGAGATGCCAAGCTGATTTGTGTTCATCTGTTTGAACTTTTTTAAGTGACGGCAATTCTTCCAATGACCAAAGCTTCTGCAATGTTGTGTCTATCGATGTATATGTGTCTCTCTGACAAGTTAGGTTTACTACCTGAGCCGTCTTGTGTCCTGTCGGCGTATAACGCCCGGAGACAATCCAACCAACAAGAGTTTTTTCAGAATCGGACAATTTGGACCTTGTTTAATTTGACCGACAGAGAGCAGTTCAGAGAACGTCTCAACTACGATGAGCATGTCGATCTTCTGTGGCTTGTGGAAGTATGGATCAGCCAACTGCAGGTTCTCTGGGATTTTCAAACCATTGACATTAACCGTGTGGTCAGGCTAATAACCAGAAATGGTTTTCAAGACCCACAGGTCTAATGAAACAGCGTATTGTGTGCACGATTGCATACTCTGCAGCTATTTGCCTTGCATTTGGCAGTTAATACATAATGGAGCCGCCTTGGCGAACTCAAAACGCTGCTGCACTGATTGCGCGGCATATCCGGAACAGCTCAAAATGTTATGATCTTCGGAATTACAGAAAAGGCATTTGAGGGACACCTAATTGTTACTACCACTGACCACAGAACAGGAAACAGAACTTAGATTATGAACCAGTTTTTCATACAAGCCTATAAAATTCTTAAACTCTGAGTATTTTCCACTAAACTTGGGAAGTGCCAGATGCGGAAGACGTGCGTGTAGTCGCAACAGGAATGACTGCCTGCATATCAGGACTGAGTCTCTTTACAACGGACCGTAAACGAGCTGTAGTCGTTATGCAGACCTCTTTCAGCTCTCCTATATTCATCGTCCGGATGAAAAGATTCTACTCGAGTTTGATATTTTAACGTGTTCTCTTTATGTGAGGCCAACATTTCTAGTCTACATTCTAATTCTGTAGAGTCAAGGTTTACTATACCTTGATCAATTTGGTCATGTAAACGAAAATGCTTTTAACGCACACATTTCGTTTTTTTTTGCACCATCGTAAGTCTCCTTATACACAATTTATACTGGCCGCATCATTGATGATATCGCATCATTTCGAAGGTGCCAGAATTTTCCCATATGAAACCTGTGGATAGATGATGAGTCAAATTTGTCAAGATGCGACGAATGTTCCGAAAGAGTGACCGTATTCGACTAGTACTTCATAGAAATATAGTATTTTTTCGTGACAAAAATCGAAAGAGTCGACAAACAACAGAAAAATTCATGACGGGAAAACAAAAATAATTTTGAAAAAAAAACGATTTTTGAAAAAATAGAAAAAGAAGTGAAAAGAAGCATCAAAGAGTACTCGATGTCCGTGAACATTCTGGTTGACACATAAGAAATTACAAGTAAGTAATAAATACACGTAACAATTATTGTTAATAATGTAATAATTTAATATTGTGCTAATTCACACACCATCCTTTCCTGTGTTGACGAGTCCAGATATTCATCAACGTCGACAGTAAAGGAACGAACTGCCAGTGATGTGCCGCGTAGACTACACCATGTAGATCACACGATAGTCTACGTGTAAGCAATTGAGTATCAACTATAAATTGTAAAAAATGTAGACAATGCCGACAATGTGAGAAGAGTGAGCTGGCGCACTCAAGGAAAAAGTTATATAAATTTGTTGAATATAAATTAATTATATTCAATTAAAGGTAATTATCCAACTTTATTGTTCATTATTATAATATTATGGTGCACCATAATGGAGTTGTATTAAATGGTTTGAAATTTGTTCGATTTGTCGAATGACAGAAGTGATCGAGAGAGGTAAGTCCGTGATTATGAGTAATTTAGTTTGTTCATTTGATTGTTCTGCCTGCTTGTTCAGATGGAGATGTATGAAGTTTTAGGAGATTTTCGGGCTGTTTTGCTTTCTGTGTCACCCTGATTATAGTGCATTTGAAACACATTGTCGAGCTTTATAAGAATTTTACGTACAGGATCAATCGACATTATTAAAAGCGACAGAAATATTAACTAAGAATTCCAAAATTATTAAGAAATATATAATTTTATATAAGTATAAGTTATATCTAACGTGTAAATTAATACAATATAAATATTATAGATAATTGCAATTGGGTGACACATTGCATTTAGCTTTTTGTTTTAATTTTTTTTAGCAAGGGTTTCAGACCTTTTAAAACAAAAGACAACAGCAGCAAAAATAAACCAGCAGCGTAGCCAAACCTATGAAGGATACTATTTTAGACATTGTTTATGCATTGTTGGCATTGTTTGCGGATTGTTTACATTGTTTACGCATTGTCGTCACCAATGTGTAGACATTCAAGAATTACGCGTAATGGCACAACACTGCGAACTGCACAAAAAAGACAAACGTTGACTTCGGAAGCCGAGATTTTAGAGCATTTGAAGGGGACGAACAATAACTGCAGAGAGCCTGGTAGAAACTGCTTGAAGTCGAGGCGCCTTGGATAAAGAGTAGATCCTGCCAAAATCAATTTTAAGAAATGTCAAAAGAATAAAAACTTATAAATGCAAAGATATCGAAACTCTTATAATTTGCGCATACTTTCTCCCTCAGTGAAATCCAAGCATAGCTGATTCCTGACATTGGTAAGAACCTCTGTGGCAACTCCCGAATACAGTGTTCTTTACAAGCCTTCAATCCTTTCGTGCACATTTTATTCTTTCTTTACGAGCGCCATTATCATATTGGTAAAGTCAATGTAATTACCGAATGGAATGCATCGCGAAAAACCACCACACCCACAGTATTTAAGATAATACGTTTTTGTGGGTATTAGAGTTGCAAGTTGCTATTATCTATTATTCTACTTAATCGCAGCAAGATCGGACAAGTAGAACAGCAGTATTAACGTGCCGAAGCTCTTGAAGCAAAATTAGCTCCTTAGAGTATGCAATAGTTTTAATATTATTAGACAACAAAATGCATCAAATAATTCTCAACTGGTTCTGACGACGCAAATATGACATTCGGCTTGAATCGCTACTCGACTCAACCCAAATGGTACCGATGAATCTTCAATGATGATGGAACTGGCATCTATCGAATCGTATTGAGCATACTCCTTGCATTTATGCAAGTGTAGTATGTTGTTGAGCGTGTCAAGTCACCGGTTACCATATAGAGAGGTCGCTAACATTTAGCAAACTTATAATTCTGAAGAAGTTGCTAATTTAAAATTTTTTGAATCGACAGCTAAGTAACAACAGCAACACAATATGCCAAGCAAACTTTTCTGTCATTCTTGTGCATAAGAATTCTCAACTGGATTCAGGCAATAAAATAACAAAAATTAATAATAACAAAATCCTTTCATCTTAAAAAAAAAATTCTTGAAAAAAATAATTTTATACATATTTAAGTTAAGTAACGGGTATCCTATAGTCGGGATCTCGACTATAACCTTTCCCACTTGTTAAGCTTAGTAAGGAGGCCTCTAACATTTTGATAGTGAATACACGCAAAATCGGTCCGCAGGTCTAGTTTGAACAATCATGAGGTGGCCAAAGTTTTGGATCACAAATGACAGCAAATGAGTCGTGGGGGACACGTATTTTAAAAGATGCTATTTCACGGGCCGTAGCAAAATTAAATTTAGTGATCGAGACATTAGCAGAAACTTTGCTAGAAATGTATGCCTCCACATTTTCACAAGTAGTGTCCGAGGATAACCTAGACACAAATACTTGCTTACGAGGAGCAACAACATTTAAAAAAGGGATCTCAGATGAAGGGGCAACTACGTTATCAGTTCTATTGCTAGGCGCTGCAGTACGGGGAGGTCTACCCTTCCGACCAGATCCAGCCCGCACCGAAGACACGATGACTTGGGCTGATTCAGTCGACTGAGTGATATAATCACCTGTAGAAGGTGTAGGAGAATTGAATAGATTATTAATACCCGGAGAGGCCGATAAAGACAAAGTTGGCGAAGCGTCTTGATATTGACGAGATGCCAATGGAGTCACGGGAGGCTGAGTAACCGGTATATTAGGGGGAACTAATAAAAATTGAGAATCAGGTGGAGAGCTAAATTTATATTGGCTAAGCAACTCCAGACTAGAGTCAAAATCACTGGAAAGAAGCTTAGCCATTTTATTAAGTTTTGAGAATTGGTTTCTCACAGAACTATACATTCTTGAGAAATCAATTTGTATGTCGATGCATACTGGACAAGACCATTTCACTGCACCACATTCCTTTTTAGAAACGGCAATGATCTTACATATCACCTGTAAGATCAGCACACTTTGCATGCATGATATTCTCACACAACCAACAGCACACTTGATAGTGCAGTTTTTCTTGCAGCACGACATATTTCCAACAGGGGTTAACCAAATACTCAATAGACAGAATAGGTAGAAATAAAATAGAGCGGGAGGCACTCAAATCAAGCTCTAAACAAGAGAGCAAAACACAAAAACAGTTTGTTGTGAGAGCGCTGCTAAACAAAAAACGAAATGCAACAGCGAACACACACACAAACAAATGTATTAAGATGTGCAAAGAGCAGAAACTGAGATAAGGAGATGTAAACACAAACGAAAACAATCACTGTGCTTAAAGAACAACAAACTTGTGTGGGCGATGTGCAGCAAAAAGCCGAAATACACAAACAAACACACGCACAAGAATGTAATTATTTAAGGGAACTGCAAAACTAAGTTTATCAAAAATAAAATGCTATACTCAATGCACAAATGATTACAACTTACACAGCAAGTCGATAGCTTGTTCACTTATGCACAATTTTAGATCAAACAAGTGGGAAAGGTTATAGTCGAGATCCCGACTATAGGATACCCGTTACTTAACTTAAATATGTATAAAAGTATTTTTTTAAGAATTTTTTTTTTTAAAAAGAAAGGATTTTGTTATTACTAATTTTTGTTATTTTATATTGCCTGAATCCAGTTGAGAATTTTTAGGCACAAGAATGACAGAAAAGTTTGCTTGGCATATTGTGTTGCTGTTGTTACTTAGTTGTCGATTCAAAAAATTTTAAATTAGCAACTTCTTCAGGTTTATAATTTTGCTAAATGTCAATCCCCTTGGTTAGCGACCTCTCTATATGGTAACCGGTGACTTGACACGCTCAACAACATACTACACTTGCATAAATGCAAGGAGTATGCTCAATACGATGACAGTTCCATCATCATTGAAGATTCATCGGTACCATTTGGGTTGAGTCGAGTAGCGATTCAAGCCGAATGTCATATTTGCGTCGTCAGAACCAGTTGAGAATTATTTGATGCATTTTTGTTGTCTAACAATATTAAAACTATTGCATACTCTAAGGAGCTAATTTTGCTTCAAGAACTTTGGCACGTTAATACTGCTGTTCTACTTGTCCGATCTTGCTGCGATTTTATAGGATAATAGATAATAGCAACTTGCAACTCTAATACCCACAAAAAACGTATTATCTTAAATACTGTGGGTGTGGTGGTTTTTCGCGATTTGCGAGGGCGGAGGGGGGCGTGATAAAAATGTAAGACAAACTTGACCTGCGTGGTGTGTAGAGAAATCTGCGAGCCAAATTTGGTTATTCTATCTCTTTTAGACTCTGAGATCCTTTTGTTTAAAGAAATTACTTTGAACTAAGAACTTAAACAAAAAAATTTGTATAAAGAACCAAAAGCAGCGCTTAATTGGTAATTCAAAATTATTAAAAATCATACTTTAAAAAAATGTCTCGTCTTTTTATTATAAATGGCATATTCAAACCCTACGGACATGCTAAGGGTTAATCAACAATCACATTGCCGCCTCACTCACACTCAATACGACACTCAGTTTACTATGTTCGTTTCACTCGCACTTATTGCAAGCATACAATGAGTGGATGTCTAATGCCGACGGGACCACCTTATGTTATTTCATCATGCATTATGGCAGGTGGCAGCACAATTTCATGAAAGAATTCTGCCATTTCCGCTTCTACATCATCATTATCTGCTCCATATGGTCCACATTCGTCGTCACTGCCTGCCAAGTCATCCAAAGTTTAGCTTTGTTCATTTTATTATCACTTTTTTTCTACGGTTTTAACTTTGTTATTTGCACTCAATATGTGAAAAACACCGAACAGCTGATTTATTTTGGGCGAATGACAAATGCTTTGACAGTTGAACATTTGGTCGTGGAAAAATGAGCCACATTCAAATGTAACCAAATATAACACACCATCCTCTGCATTACTTAGGTACTGAACTCGCCAGCTGACCAAACACTGCAATATGTCTTTGTTTTGTCAAATTGATTTATAAAAAAACCTTGATCAAGCGAGATTCGAACCCGAATCTTCTGCTTCTGAATCTAACACACCACCCTCTGCACCACTTTGCCACTGAATGCCGTGCAAGACATGTAAACTGAAAACACATGTGAACTTTGAACTCCATTTTGACGTACGTACAAATCGATTTTGGACAATCGCAGCCTTATCTGCCGATGGAATTGTGAGGAACAAAATGTGTTCCTACAACAATTGCACATTTTCAGCGACGCCTCCTTTATACCCTTTTCAGCGACGCCTCTGTTTTGCAGGCGAGCAGAAGTCCCGTTGCCTACTGCGGCCCAGAGTATAAAAGGGCGCGCAACAGCGCATGCGGGACACACTTTGAGTGAAGCAAGCAACCAAGCAACACCGCAGGACAACCCAGCAATCCTTGTTGTCACAGGATCCTCCGTAAACATAACTTTGCAGTAGCAGGTTATAATCCTCGTTGCCACAGGAGACATCGAAAATATCCTTGCTGTAGCACGATATAGTCTTAGCTGTCGCAAGACACATCCTAGATAACTTTGCAGTAGCAGGGTATAATCCTTGTTGTCACAGGAGCCATCGTAGATATCCTTGCTGTAGCAGGATATAGTTCTCGCTGTCGCAGGACGCATCGTAGATAACTTTGCAGTAGCAGGTTATAATCCTTGTTTTCACAGGAACCATCGTAGATATCCTTGCTGTAGCAGGATATAGTCTTTGCTGCCGCAGGACGCATCAGAAATAGCCTGGCAATAGCAGGTTATGATCCTTGCTGTCGCAGGAAACATCGTAGATATCCTTGCTGTAGCAGGATATAGTTCCTGCTGCTGCGGAACCAAAAAGATATCCTCGCTGTCGCAGGATCCAGTAATTGTAATAGTAGCATTAGTATCCTAGAGCCTTGCGGTCGCAGGAGTAAACTAAGAGAGCCTTGCTGTCGCAGGAGTAAATTAAGCGAACCTAGCGGTTGCAGGACGTAGTCTTAGTCGTCCTCGCATTAGCAGGGCTTGAGCTAACCCAGCTGTAAGCGGCCAAAATTAAGCGGAGAGTCCTTGGAGAACGCAGGATCAGGGTCGTTCATTCTCCTCGCTGTCGCAGGACCTAGTTTATCCGTCCTTGCTGAAGCAGGACATAGATTTAGTCGTCCCTGCAAGAGCGGGTCAAGGGGGACTTATCCTTGCGGTCGCAGGATCTACGTTCGACAATCCTAGCTGTCCTAGGATCTGCTCCCGATACCCTTGCAGTAGCGGGGTTCCCAGTACAAGAAAACGAATCGAGCTACAACCAGGAGTGAGACCAGCGACCGACGAGCCTGCATCGGATTTCAAGGACAGAGACCCGAGGACACCATTCAGCAACGCAACGCATCGAAATCAAATAAACCTACATTGAAATTGAAAAGAGTCGGTCATCGCGTCGCTAATAAACAAATACCATTTATATTGAATATCTATCTGCTTTCTTATTTATTCGCATGTGCTGCATAATATAAATTTGTTGCACGAACTCATATCGCCGACCGAGTTAGCCCGGTGAAGCCTTAAGGATCGTTACAAAATTATCTTAAGAATATTGTGGCCAAGCTTCATAGTCTGGGCTGTACAATGCTAAGTCAGTCAGTGAGTCAGTTGGACAAAAAAAATTTATATATATAGATATTATTTTTTGAAAAAGAAACGAATAATTATATTCACGCTCCCAGCTGCCCCAGCAATTGGAGTTTGGGAAAACCGCAAAATTTGGAAAACAGAAAAGTTTTTTATACTAAAGCTTAATATGAACCCGATTCCTCCTATGACAGTTATATAATATAGTAACCCGATTTTGACCAAGTTGTTAAATATCGTTAAATTTATAAAAATGTTAATAAAATTAAATAAACATAAAATTATTCTCGGACTGGGTTCTGAAATCGCCACCCCGTGTTCGTGAGTCTTCGTGAGTCCTCTGCACTACCTTAGTACTAAGCCGGCCGCTTGACCAAACGCTGCTATATTTAAATCAAAATAAACGCGAACTTTGAATGCCAATTTTCGCTTTTTTTTTTAAAAATTTATATTTTTATTTAAAATTTTTAGATTAAACTGAATTTTGTTCGTCACGGATATCAGAAACTTTGGGGCTAGAAATTGCTTTCGTCACTAGACTTTTACCTCGTGTAAAGGTTTTTTTTGTGGATATTAGAAATTTTTGCAATTGCTTTTGCTTTTGCTTAACTTTAACATTAATGCACGCAAATAGTGAAATATATAAATTTAGTTATTGAACGTATTTCATATTTAAAAAATTTTTTTCTTTAATTAAAAAGAAAAACTAGGGGCTCTGCCCCCCGCTTACTTTGCTCGCGTTGCTACAGCCGAGCATACTCTAGTGTCGAAGACTTCGTACTTACTATGAAAAAAAAAGTTTTTCATTCTAATACTTGGATTTCGCCCGATCGGTCCAATGACAGCTATATGATATAGTGGTCCGATAAGAACTAACTTCGCTCAGGATTTTTTAAACTAACCTAAACGCATATGCTATCAATTTGGTTAAAATATCTCACTTAACAAAAAAGTTTTTCATACTAAAACTTAATTTTGACCCGATCGGTTCTATGACAGCTATATGATATAGTAGTTTGATTTGGTCCAACTTTGGTCAGGATATATAAATCTAAGTTAAATGCATATTGTATCAGTTTGGTTGATATATCTCATAAAACCAAAAAGTTTTTCGTACTAAAACGTGATTTTCGACCGATAAAAAAATGTATTTATTCACTTAAAAGGTAATATCTTCCAAACCCCTCAACCAAAATTTATGTTTCATACATCAAAAAACGCAAAATTGTATTTTTATTGTATTACAACATACTAAAATTTAAAAGAAATCGTAAGAGCCGTTTTGTCAGAAATCGCCAAAATGTAAGCTAAAAAAATTTATTTCACCTGTAAAATGTTACCCGAGTACTTAAGAAAAAAAGTTTAAAGGTACGCCTAAAAGCCCTCAAACACACCTTTCCAATGATATATAGGACATATTTGTGGCTGCTATGGTTTGGAAAATGTTGACCGGGATTGAGCGTTTTCCCGCTAAACTAGCGGCTTTTTAAAAAAGTCGTAGAACAAACATTTGTAGATTTTCGAAAAGAAATAAATCTCCAACATTACAGTTAAGCTTCTTTAGCGCTTTGATGCAAACAGACAAACAAACTGACTTTTCATTTCATTTTGAGAAGTCCACTAAAGTTTTTAAATTTATTTATCTTATGAACCAGTTATCGGATTTGGGTGATTGAGGTTTCAATCGACGCTTATTTTTAAGTAGAATTTAAAAAGTTCATATTTCCTCACAAAATATTTTTAACATATTAATGTTATTGTTTTGTATTCCTTAGGGATGAAATAAAAAAAGGGTCATCTGGAGGTGCACTCTTAAAACGGCAACATTTTGACAAGGTGCACCGCATTTTGGGAGCTGTGAAGTCGGTCCAATTCACACATTTCCAGTACTGCAGGTAAGCTGAAATGTATGATTATATGTTATGTTGTTTACTAATCGTAATTGTTTTTCAGTCGACAATGATGAAAGTTGGGAAAATTTTGTCAATATGGTGGCTCGAGAACGGGCTTCAAGTAAGGAGCCATCGCCACCCTTGAACTCCGATATACTGCTGTCCACCTCTAGTGTGCTGTCGCCAATAGAGGTAAGCAACGACTCTGAGGCTACAAGCTCGTCCGTCAGGAGTAAAAGAGCAGTGGACAGCAGCATTTCGGATTGGTACCGATGGGCCACCTGCAAAGAGACAAAGGACAAAATTTAACCCCAAGACGGAGATGACTGCGTACGAGTCGGCCATGCTCGCTGCACCATCGGGACCAATGGAAGAGAACAAGAGACACGGTGCGCCTCGGCTCCGAGCGGAATGAAAACTCGCTGCGGTTTCAGGAGAAGTGTCTAGAGCTCTTGGAGAAACGTTTGAGCAATTAAAATAAATAAATAAATAAAATTTTTGTAAATAATTTTCATATATTTTTATTTGTTATGTATATGTCTGGGAAGGGCTTTTCAAATGTTTTCTGCAGAACTGTCGAAATCATACACATTGGAGCCTGCCTCCCAATTTTCAGAAATGTCACTGTTGTGACAATTCAAAAAATTATGCAGAACGCAACATGTATAAGTAATATGCGGGACCTTGTCAATGTGATTGTCGACACCTCTACCAATTCGACAGAACCGGGCCTTCAATTGTCCAAAGGCATTCTCTACAACTCTCCTCGATCTAGACAGAACATAATTAAAAGACTTCCTTTCCTCGTCTTCCGTTGTGTTGAAGGGGTATGGCTTCATAATCTTCGTCGACAATTTAAAAGCAGAGTCTGCAAAAAGCACTACAGGAACGTCGACTCCGCCGATGCGCTTTGAATTATCTGCAAACAGCGTTGTGCAATCCAGCATCCTTTTTAAACTGGTGCTTTCAAACACCTGGGAATCATGGCAGCGACCTGGGGCACCCACATGCACGTAAAGAAATCGATATCTAGAGAAAAATATACAATTAGTATATTGGTTCAAGATTACTTATATTGTACTCTACCGAAAATCCACCAAAGCGAAAAGTATGGTTGAGTACCATCCTTTATCATTATAATAATCTGCAGCTTCAGCTGCACCCTTCAGAGGGTGAACTTCGAAGTGGCTTCCATCTATAAGAAATTTGTTTCATTAAAAGCTTCACAAAAAGGAAACAACCTTACCAATTGCACCGAAACATTGAGGAAATCCAAGCGCTTCAAAGCCTTGCACACACTCCTCTAGTTTTCTTGGATCATGAAGTCTTTTGGCAGATATTCGGGTCCCAGAACTCTATGTACTTCAAAGCAAAATTCTTGAAGAATTTTACACACCATCGAATCCGAAACGCCGAGTAGTCTGCCCACAGCGCGATACTCCGATGATGACCCCAGAGTGTACAGTGCTATGGCAATTCGCTTTTCTTAAGGAATGGGCTTCCGCATTACCGTGTCTTGTTTAGCCAATTCCTTCAATCGCTCGGTCAATAACAGGAATGTATTCCTTTCCACTCGGAAATTATCCTTGAAAAATGCATCCGAGTTGTTAGTCGCGTCGCACTCCCAAAACTTTCCATGACGTTCCTATAGTACATCAATTATAGTTACATTATTGTGCCGGACAACGATATCACTGATATATACTTACAAATTTCCGTACAGATGGACACTTTGGAATAGTTGGCTTTATGGCAGGTGACAGCACAATTTCATTAAAAAATTCTGCTATTTCCGCTTCCACCCAGCGCCGACGAAAAGTTGCTCCCAGGGCAAAGATTTTGTCGGCGCCCCTCCACCCTACAATTTCTTTTAGCAACACATTTTTAAAGCAAATGAACAAAACAAAGATAGTTCCTTTGAAAACATATTAAATTGACAACTCAGTGTCAAAATAAAATACTACAATAAAAACTTATAACATGATAATTAGCTCGTTATATAAAAAATGGGTACTATTAGATTCGTGACAGATTGTGGTATACCAGTTTGAACACTTTTATCTCCGAGACTATTCGAGTTAGAAGAACCAAATTGGGTGACAATACTCTTAGGATGTTGACCTATCAGAATTTAATTTTCAATTTTGGCCAGGCCCACGTCAGCCCATGTTTTTTTAGTTAAATCAAATAATTTAGACTTCTTTGACTTTTAAAATGCTGAGTCGTTGCCATTTTATTATACAATAACATCCTGAATACGTACTTTAAAAATACATGATAAAATTAAGAATTTTAAACTTTAAGTTTATAATGGTTTGTTATTTCTAAAATTGTAAAATTGATTTAACGTCCCCCAAATTGAGGTTTTAATTGTTAGCTTTTATGAAAGCAAAATCATAAATTACTTTACTGTGGAGATATTCTATTGATAGCAAACGGAGACTGCTAAGTTATCTTGTCAAATTGATGATCGTAAGTGGCTCAAATTTATTTGTAGATTGCTTAATAAACGATGTGCTTATGCCGATGTGATGTGAAGGATGTGATGTGAATCGTTAAAAAATCGTTGTCAAATTCATTGTATGCTTTTCAAGTTCACTGTCCAATATGGATTTAGTGTTAAAGTCCTGTTTAATAATTCAAATCATCAGAAACAATAAAAATTGCCTCAAATCTCAATTTTAGTTGCTAACGATTGATTCTATAAGTGGAATTCGAAATGTAGCAGTTTCTGGTATGTTTTTGCTATCATCGGCAGCCACATATTAAAACTGTTTTGGCACTTTTCGTTGTCTGATTTATTTTATTTCAGGCTCAAACCCTCAAATTTTTTCTAAGTTCAAACTCTTTTTGAAATATCGGCGCCCCTAATATCTTAGCGCCCGGGGCAGTTGCCCCCCTCGACCCCTCTCTCTTTGGACATTCTTACCTTTGGAGTTCTTTGGACATCGTTGGAAATGCCAAGGAAAGTTGCGTCGAAAGTACAACGTCCGCGCCAGCAGATACTGTGCTAATTAGGTCAACTCTTTCAATTCTTGGCACATATGTAAAGAAGCTGAGCATATATGTACATATGTACATATATATTTATATATTTACTTATCTTTATGTAAAATTGCATGCACTTCCTAACCGCCGCTTTGGAGATAATCTTGTTTAATTAAAAATTTGTGTGCGATTAGTGCTTCTGAGCAACGGTGAAATTAATAAAAAAGAAAATTAATTGCTATTTCAACTTCTCTTCGCTCAGTCGTTCGTTCCCCCTCAATTGCAGTTACCTACAATTGCAATTACAGTTGTTCTAACCAATTGCTTGCATACAAGTGCATTAAGCACACACATACATTCGCCAAGCTAGCTGCAGCCCGCTACTTTCGTTTTCGTTTTATGCATAGCGGCAGCTGTGCAGTTGGTGTAGTGTGCAATTTCGTTGGCGCGCTTTGGTCAAGAGACGCTCGCTCCCCTACATTGGACAGGCATATTATTTTTTTAAAGTCGTTTGTCAAGTGATAGCGTTCGCTTTGTTTTTCGCTTCTTTTCATAAATTTAAATATCAAGCAAGTGCTATCAATAAATTTCGATTATAATTTAACAAATTATTAATTTTTGAATAATTAATACTAAATTAATTTCAATCTTGTTAATTTATAAATCGAATAATAAATTCGATTTTTATTCAACTAATTAATCGAATATCGATTGTTCTTCTATTTAAAAATAATTTATCGAATACTAAATTTATTTTAAATTTATTATTCGATATTAATTAAGATTAATAATAATTTAATCGAATAATAAATTCGATTTATTTTTTGCAAGAGTAATCGAATTTAATTATCGAAATGGCAAACACTAATACCCATTTTATACTGGCAGCATCATTGTCGAATATGCAAAAAAATGATGCAAGTGTTTACATTGAAGACTTATTTTTCAGAACTGCTGTCAGTGTGAAAAACAATTCGAGACGTAAACAAAACAAAAATTCTTAAAAATGAAATAGATCCAAAATGAGCGAAATTCTCTTTAACGGTGCATTCGGTAATTACAATGCCTTTACCAATATGATAATGGCGCTCGTAAACAAAGAATAAAATGTGCACGAAAGGATTGAAGGCTTGTAAAGAACGCTGTATTCGGGAGTTGCCACAGAGGTTCTTACCAATGTCAGGAATCAGCTATGCTTGGATTTTACTGAGGGAGAAAGTATGCGCAAATTATAAGAGTTTCGATATCTTTGCATTTATAAGTTTTTATTCTTTTGACATTTCTTAAAATTGATTTTGGCAGGATCTACTCTTTATCCAAGGCGCCTCGACTTCAAGCAGTTTCTACCAGGCTCTCTGCAGTTATTGTTCGTCCCCTTCAAATGCTCTAAAATCTCGGCTTCCGAAGTCAACGTTTGTCTTTTTTGTGCAGTTCGCAGTGTTGTGCCATTACGCGTAATTTTTGAATGTCTACACATTGGTGACGACAATGCGTAAACAATGTAAACAATCCGCAAACAATGCCAACAATGCATAAACAATGTCTAAAATAGTATCCTTCATAGGTTTGGCTACGCTGCTGGTTTATTTTTGCTGCTGTTGTCTTTTGTTTTAAAAGGTCTGAAACCCTTGCTAAAAAAAATTAAAACAAAAAGCTAAATGCAATGTGTCACCCAATTGCAATTATCTATAATATTTATATTGTATTAATTTACACGTTAGATATAACTTATACTTATATAAAATTATATATTTCTTAATAATTTTGGAATTCTTAGTTAATATTTCTGTCGCTTTTAATAATGTCGATTGATCCTGTACTTAAAATTCTTATAAAGCTCGACAATGTGTTTCAAATGCACTATAATCAGGGGTGACACAGAAAGCAAAACAGCCCGAAAATCTCCTAAAACTTCATACATCTCCATCTGAACAAGCGAGCAGAACAATCAAATGAACAAACTAAATTACTCATAATCACGGACTTACCTCTCTCGATCACTTCTGTCATTCGACAAATCGAACAAATTTCAAACCATTTAATACAACTCCATTATGGTGCACCATAATATTATAATAATGAACAATAAAGTTGGATAATTACCCAACTTTAATTGAATATAATTAATTTATATTCAACAAATTTATATAACTTTTTCCCTTGAGTGCGCCAGCTCACTCTTCTCACATTGTCGGCATTGTCTACATTTTTTACAATTTATAGTTGACACTCAATTGCTTACACGTAGACTATCGTGTGATCTACATGGTGTAGTCTACGCGGCACATCACTGGCAGTTCGTTCCTTTACTGTCGACGTTGATGAATATCTGGACTCGTCAACACAGGGAAAGGATGGTGTGTGAATTAGCACAATATTAAATTATTACATTATTAAAAATAATTGTTACGTGTATTTATTACTTACTTGTAATTTCTTATGTGTCAACCAGAATGTTCACGGACATCGAGTACTCTTTGGTGCTTCTTTTCACTTCTTTTTCTATTTTTTCAAAAATCGTTTTTTTTTCAAAATTATTTTTGTTTTCCCGTCATGAATTTTTCTGTTGTTTATCGACTCTTTCGATTTTTGTCACGAAAAAATACTATATTTCTATGAAGTACTAGTCGAATACGGTCACTCTTTCGGAACATTCGTCGCATCTTGACAAATTTGACTCATCATCTATCCACAGGTTTCATATGGGAAAATTCTGGCACCTTCGAAATGATGCGATATCATCAATGATGCGGCCAGTATAAATTGTGTATAAGGAGACTTACGATGATGCAAAAAAGAAACGAAATGTGTGCGTTAAAAGCATTTTTCGTTTACATGACCAAATTGATCAAGGTATAGTAAACCTTGACTCTACAGAATAAGAATGTAGACTAGAAATGTTGGCCTCACATAAAGAGAACACGTTAAAATATCAAACTCGAGTAGAATCTTTTCATCCGGACGATGAATATAGGAGAGAGCTGAAAGAGGTCTGCATAACGACTACAGCTCGTTTACGGTCCGTTGTAAAGAGACTCAGTCCTGATATGCAGGCAGTCATTCCTGTTGCGACTACACGCACACGTCTTCCGCATCTGGCACTTCCCAAGTTTAGTGGAAAATACTCAGAGTTTAAGAATTTTATAGGCTTGTATGAAAAACTGGTTCATAATCTAAGTTCTGTTTCCTGTTCTGTGGTCAGTGGTAGTAACAATTAGGTGTCCCTCAAATGCCTTTTCTGTAATTCCGAAGATCATAACATTTTGAGCTGTTCCGGATATGCCGCGCAATCAGTGCAGCAGCATTTTGAGTTCGCCAAGGCGGCTCCATTATGTATTAACTGCCAAATGCAAGGCAAATAGCTGCAGAGTATGCAATCGTGCACACAATACGCTGTTTCATTAGACCTGTGGGTCTTGAAAACCATTTCTGGTTATTAGCCTGACCACACGGTTAATGTCAATGGTTTGAAAATCCCAGAGAACCTGCAGTTGGCTGATCCATACTTCCACAAGCCACAGAAGATCGACATGCTCATCGTAGTTGAGACGTTCTCTGAACTGCTCTCTGTCGGTCAAATTAAACAAGGTCCAAATTGTCCGATTCTGAAAAAAACTCTTGTTGGTTGGATTGTCTCCGGGCGTTATACGCCGACAGGACACAAGACGGCTCAGGTAGTAAACCTAACTTGTCAGAGAGACACATATACATCGATAGACACAACATTGCAGAAGTTTTGGTCATTGGAAGAATTGCCGTCACTTAAAAAAGTTCAAACAGATGAACACAAATCAGCTTGGCATCTCTTTCGAGGATGCTAAGCGTCGTTTTATGTCGCTCGAAAGACGCTTGTCTCGTGATCCTGAGCTTAAGCGTATGTACTTGGAATTTATGGAAGAATATGTTTCTTGGCCATATGTCTGAAATAGACACTCAAATTCCAAGTACTTCACACTATTTTATTCCGCACCAGTGTGTCCTAAGACCACAGAGCACGTCGACGAAGTTACGCGTTGTTTTGACGCATCTTGTCGTACTTTGTGTCAAGTTACGTTGAATGATCTTCTGATGGTTGGACCGACCATTCAAGAAGAGTTGTATTCGACTCTGCTTCGATTTCGACTACACAAGTATGCTCTGACAGCTGACATCACAAAGATGTACAGGCAAGTCATGATGCATGAAGCAGATATAAATTTTCAGCTCATAGTGTGGCGAAAGAACCCATCAGACTCTTTGAGGTCCTTCAGGTTAAACACTGTGACGTATGGTCTTAGAGCGACAAAACGGAATATTCTCTCGGTGTCATCGAGGTTATTTGATCCGCTTGGCCTGTTAAGCCCTCTGATTATCAAGGCAAAGATGTTACTACAAGAGCTCTGGCTACAAAGGTTTCATTGGGATGAATCAATCCCTATGAGCTTGGATAACTCGTGGCAGCAATTGAAATCAACTTTGATCCAGTTGCTAAGAATCAAAATAGCCCGATATGTTTTTTACAGAGCCAACACCGATTGAGATACATTGCATTGCCGACGCATTAATGCGAGCGTTTGGCGCATGTGTATATGTATATACGCATTTATACTGCTGAAGGTTATCGTGTTTCCTTGTTGACATCCAAGTCCGAAGTAGCCCCCCTCAAGACTAAGACTCTTCCAGAGTTGGGTCCATAAGCATTATCATTACTTTTTAATTAGCATTAAAAAAAGTAGTGCTACTGAAATTTCACTAGCATTGAAAAAAGTAGTGCTAAAGAAACTTCATTTCACTAGCATTGAAAAAAGTAGTGCTAGTGACATCGTCATTTCACTAGCATTGAAAAAAGTTGTGGCATTAAGTAATGCCAATAAAACCCATTTAATTATCATTGAAAATAATTTTTTGAAATTAAAAAAAAAATAGAAAAATTTGGAAAATTGTTTTTCCGATAGCTTTTCCGATAGCTATTCCGATAGTCTTATCAGATAGTCTTATCCGATTGTTTTATCCGATATATGCGATATTTTAAATGATATTTTTATCTATTGTATTATATTGTTATTATTTCTTCATATTATTATTTTTATTTTTTGCGTTCTTTTTATTTAATATTTTTATGTTATTATTATTATTTTTTGCGATACTTTTATTTGATATTTAGCGATATTTTTTTTAGAAAATTTTTCAATATTTATATATTTTATGCGATGATTTCATTTGATATCCCCATATGATACTTCTGCGATATTTTTATATGATATTATTATATATATTTCTTGCGATATTTATATATAATTATTATTATTATTATTTTTTGTGATATTGTTATTTGTACTATTTTCTGCGATATTTTTATATTTTTTTCAAGCGATATTTTTATATATATGTTTTAATCGATGTTTATATAAGACATTTTTTATAATGCACGACAAAATTTTAATAAATAATATTATATAAAAGAATTCTATTTAAATGAAGTTGGTATGACGTCATTTCTTAAAAGTATGCTGTAACTATGTAATTCGAATTTAAGTGATCAGAGTTTTACAATTCTCAAGTGATTTTAATGCATTTGCAATGAGGTAAGTATGGGTCAGTGAAGTCAATTAAAAATCAATTGTGAAAGTGAACGAAAGTGGATAGTGCAAGTTAAGCTTAAACTAGTCGGCCGGTGCTACAGTCGAGCATACTCGACTGTCGGAGACCCCGTACTTACTATCCAAAAACAGCCACTTCTAATAATTAAATAATATTTAAGATAAACTTAAGTTCTTATATATACGCCGACATTAATGTAAATCCTTAACAGAGATTAAATTAAAACTACATGTTTAACATGTAAAATGTTGTA
Source organism: Drosophila innubila (assembly GCF_004354385.1). NCBI lineage: Eukaryota > Metazoa > Arthropoda > Insecta > Diptera > Drosophilidae > Drosophila > Drosophila innubila. Next base: position 27,619,020 of record NW_022995376.1, read on the forward strand.
ATAAATAAACTAACCAACAATTAATTTATATAGTAACATAATTGAAGCTCAAAATTTAATTAAATAATATATTTGAATCAAAAAAAGTTAACAGATAAATTTATTAGAAACATAAATTTTCATAGTAAATTTATAAAACACTAAATTTACATAGAATTTTAACATAACATTTATATAAATGTCAATATAAAATAATTTAAATAAATTATAAATAAATTAAAAAAAAAATTTAAAAATCAGCTGAAAAAAAGTTGTCCCCGGCGGGAACCGAAACCGCAACAAAACCCAAAAAAATTTTAAATGACAGAGGCTTAATTTTCCGCCTCTTAGCACACTACGCCACAGAATCCAATGACTGATTCGACACCAATTTGTTATATAACTCAATTTTCATGTTATCAATTTATTCAAGATTTAATTTCTTGCCAACGCTCCCTCATCAAATCAAACAGTAAAATCAATTATTTGAATATCTTGACTATTTACTGTCCGATCGGAATGAAGTTTTCAGAAAAATCTAGAATACTCTTTCGTCTATGCAAAATCTTAAATCTCCCTTTAAATTGCTCTTATAATTTGGATTTTAAATTTTCTATGTCGATTTGTAGGCGGTAAGGAAGGCGGAACCGAAAGTGAACCGGCATTAGAGATCTCGGAAAACAGTATGAGTGCATTTCAAGTCCTTGACGAATGCAATAATAAATCTATGATTAATTCGTTCTCAAATTGCTCGTAAGTCAAAATTTGTCCATTTTAAATGTATATAATAAATAATTTTTCTCTATACAAATGTAGAACTAGCTCAACATATGAGATAAATGCTGAGAAGCGCAATTGCCATTAATTTTGAATGGAAAATATTTAAAAATTGCCAATGCAGTAAGTAAAAAATATTTTCGTTTCTATTAGAGCTGCAAAATTATCGATGTTATTATGTCAAAAATCGATAAGTCGGAATATTTCAGCATAATATATACTTCTAAAACAGTTTAACAAGATTTCAACAAATTTAATGCTCTTGTCTTATAAAAATTTTATATTAATTTCAACCAAATTAAAAATTAAAAAAGAAATTCAAACTAAAATTGAAATATTCTGTTTTTAATTGATCTATCCATTATCTCAAATAATAAAGTCTCAAAATTTTTAAGTCATTGATAATATCGATTTATCTTTGATTTTTTTGCAATTCTAGCTTCTATTACAAATTAAAATAAAAATTATTTTTAAAGAACAAAAATAATAAATATTTCTTATTATAATGTAGATTTCTGTTTGCCAAATCTGCCACAAAACATTCGTGGATCGGTTAAGGTGAAATCTAATTTCCTTAACCATTTCAAGGAAAAGCATCGTCCTCAGTACGATCAGTACTTGTTGAAAAGGACCACAAGTCAAAAGGGCAAGAAAAGGTGGATATAGACAAGCTGAATTTGACGACAACATATTGAAGTTCGTGGTGGACACATTTTGTTCATTGTCGGTTGTGGACCATCCATCTTTCAGTGCCATTTTTGTGCCATTCAACTTGAATGTAATCGTTCCTGGCCGGAAAAAGTTATAATAACAAAGATGCTGGACGACAGGTTCGATTTTAATAAGGTGCATCTCATTGACCAGATCAAGTCTGCCACATACGTGGGAACGACGGCAGACATTTGGTCATCCAAAGAACATAATTTTTTTGGCTATACATGTCACTGGATCGACCAGAAATTCAATCGACGTTCCGTCGCACTGGCATGCACGCGAATGGCAGGAAGTCATACATCCGACAAAATTGCAGAGCTTGCCCAAAATATTAATGGCCCCTTTATGCTGGACAATGACAAGATTGTTTGTACAATAACAGACAATGGGAGCAACTTTGTTAAGGCGTTTAAGGACTTTGGTGTTGAATGTAAGTTCATAAATATAGATATAATATTCACCATGTTTACATTTCAATTTATTTTGAGGTCAATTATAATATTAGTGTGGAGGACGAAGAGTCAGACTCTGAAGATGACCTTCCCCAATTGGTTGAGCCGCCCGTAATCCGCCTACCAAAGCACCCTAGATGTGCAAGTCACACTCTGAATTTAGTCGCCACTACAGACTATATAAATATTATAAAGTCCAACGCTAAACTTCACGAGATGCACATTAGGTTTTGCAAAGGTAATTAATGAATTTTTGTAAAATACGTCCATCATTTATTACCATGTGGAAAATTTTTCTAGATGCTCTGGTATTTGGAATAAGTGCAACCGCCCCAAATCTGCGGAAATAATTAAAATCATTTATTGTGTTCACTTAAAACGCCATGTGCACCAGGTGGAATACCCTGTACGATGCTTTTCAGAATCTGATCATTTGGGATCAATTTTGGGAGTATCAAAGCTGGCATCTAGAGAGCTACAATACTTGGAGGAGTAATGCCAAATAATGGAGCCCTTGGCAATAGAGCTTGACTTCCTGCAAGGGGAAAAAACCATGATGTATGGAAATTTTATTTCGACCCTAATTACCATTAAGGTAAGGTGGCAGAGAATGCAAATTTTAAACGAGCGGGTGGAGCCAATTGTTCATGCACTAATGGGAGGTTTAAAGGATCTTTTGAGATTTCTCCCGTTGCCACGATGCCTTTGTGGCAGCCATAGCATGTCCAGCCATTAAGCTGAAATTTGCGGCAGCCATGCTTAAAACTGCGCCAGAGTGGACAGAGGGCAAGTTAAAAGAAATGTTTCTTTGCATGCCGAACAATTTTCGGACAACTCGCCTAGCACGTCTGCAGTCCAAAAAGAAGACAAAACATTTAGTTTCTTTGATTATGGACAGAGTGCTGCAGGTATTTGTTTCAAATGATAAAAATATTTATCTTATTTTGAATACATTATTTTTTTATTCAATATTTGGAAGAAACTCCTATTCGTGTCGAGTTGGCGCGTTATTTAAATGATGAGGATGTTTCCATCGACAGCTTAAACCGATATCCAACCATAAAATCGGTATTTCTTAAATTCAATACGCCACTTCCGTCGTCTGCGCCTGTCGAAACGCGTTTCAGTTATGCTGGATTGGTAAACCAGCCAAAAGGCAAAATCAAAACCAAGTTGGTTTTGCTAAAAGCTAATAATATATTTTGAAAAACAAGCAAACAAAAACGATTTTTATTTACCCGGGGGTTTTAGAAAAGCATTATTTTTCATGCGATTCAAAATTTGAATGAACATTGTAGTTGTTCGTATACATATATACATAAATACTGAAATAGTACAGCATAATTATACCCTGAGCCCATTGAAAATGGGCAAAAAAGGGTATAATGTGTTTGGCAGAATGTATGTAACAGGCAGAAGGAGGGGTGGCAGACCTCATAAAGTATATATATTCTTGATCAGGATCAACAGCCGAGTCGATCTAGCCCTGTCCGTCTGTCTGTCCGTCTGTTTGAACGCGTCGATCTCAGATACTATAAGTGCTAGAGACTTCAAATTTGGAGTGCAGGTTTGTGAAAACCATACGCAGGTCAAGTTTGTTTTCAATTTTTAATAACACGCCCCCTTCGCCCACAAATCGCACAAAACAATATACAGGCTCAGTTTTTGACATAGCACTCCTAACTGAACAATCAGTTGAGAAGTATGCGTATTAAACGACCCAAAATTTCAAAGCGATTGACCCATAATAGAGAAGTTATTTCCTCATTACAATTCGAACGTCAGATGTATACGTTTGTATGCAAGGCGCGCACAAGACAGTACGAATTAGTACCCATTTTTTTTTTTGGGTACCAAATAAGAATCAAGCAATAAACAAAAATATCGATATCATGTAATGAAAATGTTAATGTATAATTTATGTATATACAAATATACAATTTGATTAAAATATAATTGTGTTAATATATAAGAATGTATTTTTGCATGGCAAAAAATCAGCAGCAGAAGCTGATTGCTATGCATGAAATTGCATGAGAGAAAAAGCGATCATTTTGCAGCACTACTTTTGCATCTTTGCCGAGCACTGAAAGCTGCAAAATAATAGTTTTAATTATTGATATTTCCGATTTACACATATAAGTTAACATAAGTTAACGCGACGCGGTTTGACTCCAGCACAGACGCTGATTCAGCTCTGGGCCGGATGTCTTCACATAGCAGGCGATGCACGAGGCGCAAGCTAAGCGTTTCCAGCCGCTATGATTTTTGCATTGTGTAACTTGATATATTTTTTATTGTACTTTAGCTTCATAAGTCTCTTTTTTGTCAATTTAGTTTTAGGTGATAAATTGTATGCCTTGAGACAACATGTCCAAGCGATAATTAACTCATTCATTAGCTGCTCGAATCAGTTGTGTCTTAATGAAAATAAATATATAATATAAAATAAAAATATATTATATAAAATAAAGAATAACCATTATCTATTTAATTGGCGCCCAACGTTAACGAATCTCGCGCTCCGTCCCAAGTCGCGTAGCCGTGGATTTAAGCAAAAGTTTTCAAATCAGATAAAAAATCTGAACTTGTGTTTGTGTTGTGAACGTTGCAATCATAAATTGAAGCAACTTAACAAGTGACATTTAAAACAGATAAAAATAAAATCTGAACTTGTGTTGTGTGTTGTGACACTAACGGCGCTCGCATTTAAATCTGCGCTAAATATTACAACAAATTCGACATAGCGTAGTCTACGTTTTGTGCTGTGCAGTGTACCTGTCCTACGTCAACTCGGTCAGTGCAAGTGTATTGAATTACACAAATCGTTTTTATACACCGAAGCCGCTGGATCTTTCAGCGGTGTGTCACCAGTATAGCGCGCAAGCTAATCTGGGCGGCGTTAAAAATTTTGTTTTTTTTTTTGTGCGTGACCGCAGCGAGGGAGACAATTTTTTTTCTTTTAAAAAGTTCAATAATTTCTTAAACTGTGTTGTTGCACATCGATTATTTTGTTATGCAAATCCAATTGGCCATTGACGGTCCTATCGTTTCGACAAATACTTTGTTTTGATTACTTTTATATAAATGATGCTAATCTGATTCTGTGGCTAGTTGTCATTCCTTAACTAATGACAAAGGCGTTCGGAAAATATATAGACCCTAATTTTAGAAGGTCTGACTCAGAGGACTCAGATAGTAGCGATATTAGAGAGTGGACCCATACGCAGAGGTACGTTCAAATAAAACAGATAACAGATTTGAAAGTCACAGCGCCTCGATTGAGACCTTTGAGGAAATACAAATCGTGGACAACGTCCGCTGCGACGAGCCTCTAGACGCGGTCAAGTGTCTCGCAGAGCTCACGGGCTCACAAGAAACTTATGTTTCATGGCGACAGGCTGCAATGGCGGCGTATAAGATATTCAGACGATATAATGGCAGCTCGCCATTACCAAGCGGTGATAATCAAAGCAAGATAAGGGGTTCGGCCAACGCAGTTCTGTCTTCGATTGCCACGGTCCTTAATTTTGATGCCATCATAAACCGCTTAGATTTCACTACAGTGACAAGAGGCCAGTTCACGTCAGAACAAGAAATGGGCACTCTCAGGCAGGGACAGCTTACCTTGCCACAATACTATGACGAGGTCGAGAAAGCTCACCTTACTCATAAACAAGGTAAATATGACATATGACACAGCACTAGCTAAGGGCATATGCGAAAAGTTTAGAGGATGCCTTGCGCATATTCATTCCTGGCCTTAAGCGCAGCCTCTCTGGTATTCTGTTTGCGGCGCAATCGCTCGATCTCCTCTGCTTTGGAACTCGCACAAGAAATCGAGGCCAATCATGAGATACACCTTCGCGGCAAACTATGCCAGAAGTATCGAGGACAAGGTTCAAAGACCCGAACAAAGCCTCAATTTCAGCAGCGGCAAAGGGCGCAGAAGCAGTCGAGACACTGCCTGCCCCTACAAAAAGCCCCCATTACACGCTGCAACAAAAGCCGCAGCAACATCAGCAGCCCAAACAGTCCGATCAGCGTAGCGGTAGGCAAAGCAGCGGCAATAATGATCCGCAGCCAATGGACGTTGACCTTCAATGTCTAGGGTGCTGATGCCATCGCAAGCACCAGCCTACGTCAACTCGGCCAACCCACAAGCGTTCGAAAGAACGAACACCTCTGACCGAGCAACGGGTTAGAGGCGTCAAGTAAATCATACCACTCAGAGCCAAGAATATGGAGCTGAAGAGTATGCAGCAGCAGCTAGAAATGCTGAGGCGCAGATAGCCGATGATTCGGACGGCGACTCTGACGCTCTCAATTTTGTAGGGGTAAGTCCCTGCTGCCCTTCATCAGGCGAGAAGTAGCGGGGACTCAAATGAGATTTCTCATCGACACTGGTGCGGCAAAAAGCTACATTCGGCCGCACCATGGGCTGAAAGGAGTTCGCCCAGTCGACAACCCATTTACCACCCACTCCATACATGGCACTACCAACATTTCTGAGAAGTGCTATGTATATGTTTGGAAAAAGGCAACTTTTTCCTCTCTCTCAGAATTGTCAACATTTGATGGAATCATAGGCCTCGATCTGCTGACAGAGGTCGGGGCTCAGCTCTGTCTAAACTCGAGCCAACTCAGATTTGGCAACAGTTCCGAACCGATTTTATACTACAAATGTGTGGATGTCAATTTCACTAATGTAGATTGCGCAGACGCACCTCCCTGATTAGACAAAATTTTTAAAAATGCTAATAAATAGGAAAAGACGTTCGCAGACGCTAATGAGGCGCTACCGTACAACACATCGGTGGTAGCCACCATTAGAACGGTTGACGAACAGCTATCTACGCTAAGCTGTACCCTTATCCTATGGGCGCAGCCGAATTTGTCAATAAAGAGATTCAAGATCTGTTGAAGAATGGCATAATTCAAAAATCCGTTTCTCCCTATAACAACCCCATTTGGGTGGTTGACAAGAAGGGCACGGATGAAATGGGTAACCGAAACATGCGTTTCGTCATGGACTCGGAAACTCAATGAAAGAACGATTACAGACAGGTATCCCATGCCCAATATTACCATGATTTGGGAAACCTGGGTAAAAGCCAAGCACTTTTCGACACTGGATCTTAAATCTTAAGACCCAGAGAAAGTCAAAGCGATACAGGAATTCCCGGTGCCCAAGACGGTCTTCGAAGTGAGATCATTCCTAGGTGCTTCATCAAAGATTTTGCATCAATAGCAAAGACCATTTCGGATATTCTTAAGGGAGAAAATGGGTCAATTAGCAAGCATAGATCAAGAAAGATTTCTGTCGAGTTCTCTGATCTCAACGCAGTGCGTTTCAAAAACTGCGAAACATATTAGCATCTGAGGATGTCATGCTCCGGTACCCTGACTTCAATAAGCCGTTTGATCTAACGACAGACGCTTGGGGTATGGGAAAGGGCAGTCCTCTCTCAGGAAGGGCGTCCCATCACTATGATCTCCAGGACACTAAAGAATCCAGAGGTCAATTATGCCAAACAAAAAAAGAGAGCTACTAGCAGCTGTGTGGCCCTGGCAAATTGCGCCACTATTTGTATGGGGTGAAAGATCTTAACATCTTCACAGACCATCAACCCCTGGCCTTTGCCGTTTCTGAGTCTAACCCTAACGCTAAAATCAAGCGATGGAAAGCGCGCATTGAAGAATCCAACGCGCGCAAATTCTACAAGCCAGGCAAAGAAAATACGTTCGCTGATGCCCTAACCAGGCAACAGCTTAACGCTCTAAGCCACCAAGATAATGAATCATGCATTGCCACGATTCACAGTGAGCTTTCCTTAACTTACAATCGGGTCCACCTGATAAGCCCTTGAATTGTTTCCAGAACCAGATAATTCTTGAAGAGGCGCGTTTTCCACAAAGCGCAGCTTTATTCTATTCGGGAACAAGAGGCGACACTCCCTGAATTTTACCTGCAGAGAATCACTTCTCGAGGAACTAATGGAGGTAGTAAAACCTGATGTGGTGAATGCGCTACACTGCGACTTACACACTTTGGCGCTGGTGCAGGACGACTTAGTGCGGAAATTTCCAACCACCAAATTTTGGCACTGCAAAATAGTGGTGGACATTTTCAGTGCTAGTGAGAGGAGAGAAATTCTCGTCACAGAACACAACAGAGCTCACAGGGCAGCCCAGGAGAACATTAAGCAGGTCCTCTCAGAGTACTATTTCCCAAAATGGCCAAAATAGCTAACGAAATCATTACAAATTGTAAGACTTGTGCCAGGGCTAAATACGACAGGCACCCTAAAAGCAAGAGATTGGTGAGACGCCGATTCCTTCATACCCAGGGAGATGCTACATGTGGACATCTTCTCAACTGACAAAAAATTTTTTTAACTTGTATTGACAAAAGCAAAATTCGCTGTAGTTCAGCCGATTGTGTCCAGAACAATAGAGGACTTAAAAGTGCCCTTGTTACAGCTCATGAATTTCTTCCCAGGAGCCAAAG
>NW_022995376.1:27627552-27707067 GCF_004354385.1 Drosophila innubila
GATCTCCAGTGCCCCAATCGGGCATCAGAGCATCCAAAGTTAAATAGCCAAAATATGTGGAGGGTCCCTCTTTCAGCCAAAGATCATTCCACCATTTCATGGTCACTAAATTGCCAAACCATTGATGTGCATATTCATGTGCCATTGTGGATGATTTGCTCTCCTTACTTTCCAGCATCTCCTCGCGATCGTTGTGCACAAATTTGCTCTCCTTGAATGTAATGAGACCCAGTTTTCCATTGCAGAAAATTTATGTGTTGGCACCGCCAACTGATCGACAATGGAAAACTGTACTCCAACAGCTTTTCCAAATGACTTAACACTTTTGGTGCCAAATTGCTAAGAAAGTGAGCTTCATTTACAACCTTTGGTTGCACCCAGCTGCTAAATGTAACATTATGAACCGTGTCAATTGACTGGGTGGCAACTCTGGTTAAATTGTGCACTGCGTAGGCTACCAGATAAGTTGAAGTGCGGAAAATTGGTTCATGCTCGCACCAAATATAATTCGCAAGTGTTTCGCTGTAATGACAAAATGTGATTAAGATCGTGCTGAAATAATGAGATCAGTTAAGATCACTTACTGATCTTCACATTTGGCAATTGGTGTGTTGCTGAATCCTGTGTAGTTCCGGTGATATCCCAGGGTAACTCTAAAAGTCGCTTTCAAGTGGGCTCATCGAAGCAGGAAATGCCAATCTGGCAAAGGTCGGTGAAAATTGTGTTACGGCCAAGTAACTGGAACCAGAGAAAAACATTTCAAGAGTAAATTCAAGTTAGTATAGTATAGTATAGCATACTCACCTTGTTTGATTAGTCAGTGAATCTTGGAAAGAGCTCCAATAATAGCCAGTATCATTGCTATTCAATGGACCCTTGAAGGGAATGATCAGCTCATACTTAACAGTCTGCTGAAGAACCTCGCAAAGGTGGGTATGTAGAGCTCCTTATCCTCATTTAATTCCGCGTTAACTATGCAATTGTTGCCACTTTGAGAGGACAAAGTAACTCGGTTTTGATCTATAGTTAGATTCTTGGCATTCAAGGTAATATTTCTAGTCTGATCGAGCACATGGAAATGGATCTTCACTTGTCCCTCAAAACGCAGCTGATTAGGTCCATTCAGATGGGTTAGTATACGCAAATTGTAATGTTCTGGCTTAAAGAGATCTGTCAAGCGGTATGGATCATTCATAGACAGCACACCAACTGACATCAGGAGCAGTAGGAAGAATCGAATTATCTGCATGCTGAACTGAAGCTAAAATAAAGAAGCAGAGATTCTATTTAGTAAATCACAAGTGCTTTCAAACAATTTTCGGTCCTAGTCAGTGAATTTAAGTATGTTGAAAAATGTTCATCAAGTTTATGTGCTCGCATCTTTCCGGTTCAAGTCCAAGAAAATTCTACTGTTTAATAAGATGTCCGGACACGTCATTGATCCAGCAAAGAAATCTAAGCTACCAGGGACAACGTCGCCGGGGATTTCGATTGACGTTGCTGCAGTGGCTCAGTGGAGTTCGTTCCCAGTATTGCATGTGGAAGCTACGTCGGCTACTCGCTCCAGACTTTGATGAGTTTGATTTTCTGATTGGGGCTCGACAGGCAGCCATCTCGATAATCGAGGCAGTGCGTCAATCGGACTGGAATCGTATACATAGCTGCTGCACCGATGAGGAGCCTGTGCCATTTACAGTCTTTGCCAAAGTCAGAAAAACATTCACTATTCGAAACTTCTGCGCTTCGAGAGTCAACATCTCTGCCAAGTGTCTCCGAAATCCGTAAGAAGACACCGTGAGGATGGTCGCACCTATGTCTATGTGAACTTGGCTTTTGTGGGACTACGCAACATGCGAGACTTTGCCACATTCGATGAGCAACAAGAAATGTTGCAACTGACTAGGCAAGTGCTGGAACAATCTCGGATTCCTGAGCAGAATTTGGCAATCCAACAGCGAATTGTGCTGAGCGAATTTCTATTGACACTGCGAAAAGAAATAACTGAATCCGAGTCTCAGCAATGGCTTGTCGACTTCTACAAAGTGTTTAGATTCAAACTTGTTAACTATAGTCCAGTGACGTTGGAATATCGCATCATTGAAATTCTAAAACCTGTTTAACTTCTTTGTCAACTCACCGTGTTTTTTCTTTTGTCAATTATTCAAACTCACTGTCAATTACGTGCAGCTTTAACGTTCGTGGAACACATTCAAATTACCAGTATTGAGCAGGTACACGATACTCTTAGTGCTACCAAATGACACGTCTGGTTCGATCGAGACTGAAGCTAACTGAGCACTGCATACAGTAACCATCACCTTATGTGGTTGAGTGTCTTCAACGATTCAAGACAACTTGATATCTTCTGCCGTGCACTTAACACTTGCTTCAAATATATATCAGTTTCATAAATTCCACAGAATTTACCACAAATTCCTTTACCTAAGCAGATGCTATCATTAAGCCCTCTAGAAATGATCAAATACGGCTTAGTGTACTTAGGATTATTTTAATCATGATTTCACCTCTAAATTTATTCTGCATTTAAATTTTCTTTACATTCCGTCCATTGTCTTTAGTTTGAATACCAACCCTTAAGATTTTGTCAAAACTTTGAACTCTCATAACTTAGTCAAAACTCAATCGATTGCTATGCGGAATGTCATTTCGATCATGATTTGGCCTCAAATTGATTCTGCATTTAAATTTTACATCGAAAATTAAACTTTTTGATCCATCATCCATAATTTGAATACCTACACCTTAAGATTTTGTCAAAACTTTGAACTCTCATAACTTTGTCAAAACTTAACCGATTTCTATGCGAAATGTCATTTTGATGATAATTTGGCCTCTATATTGATTCTACGTCTAAATTTTAATATTTTACATAATTTAAAATTTTTATAAAATTGGCTTTAGAATCTGATTTGATTACTAAAGATTTACATATTAATTTCTAACATTTACGCGACTTGAATTTTATCAAAACTCTATTTTTTTCATACTTACCCCGTTGCCGACTAAGTTTATACATTTGTCTTTTAATATTTGGAAAATTTATTTGAAGTAGTTCAATCCTACTTAGCGGCTGGCATGCTCAGTCTCTTGCCCTTCAATTAGACCCTTTTAAAGTTTCGGCACACTCTTAACATTCTCATTTGGCCAACAAGGCGAGAGTTAACCGTTGTATTTTCCCTCTCTCTCTCTCTGTGCCTCTTTTCACGCACTTCATTTTTTGCCATTCTGCACTTTACTTTTGCCTGAAGGCTCTGCTGGAAAATAAACTATTCTCGCTGGAATCACGCCGTGTCGCTTTCGAAAGGCATATAAAAATGGAGGCTTAATTAAAAGCAAAATGTACTGCGATTTTCCTTTTTTAGCCAACTGCAACAACATGTCGTGCCCTCAATTCAGTACGTTACAAACTATCAACACTGCTCGACTACAGGGATACCCTATAAATGGAAGTAAGTTATATAAAGTGTTCAGTTTAATAACAATTAAGTTTCTTATTAAATACACAAAATAAATCCAAAGGTATTTGAGAACCTATGTACCAAAATTTTTAAACTCAAAGGGACTATCAATACTTACTGAAAGAATAAAATGTGCATTATTATTTCTTCAATTATATTTATTGTTACAACACTATTATTCTTATTATTCCCTTATAGCTAGCTCTATGATTACAGGGTATAAAGTAAAGAAAAGAATTGGACAACATTTACAAAAGAAAACACTACTTAGTGGCGACATTTTATTTGCTGTTGTGTCTTCACAGAGACAACAGACATTTCAAATGTTCCTCGGCACAGGACTCATGTGTCTTCTTAGTCTTTCAGCACTTTTCCACAGAAGGTTCGCATTTGGTGTTCTTTTCTTGCTTTTCATTATTTTCTTTACATTCTTTTTTTAGAGGAACTCATTTGTGTTAATTAAAGCAACAGCGAAAAATGAGAAACTCTCAAGAGCTCATTAAAACTGAAAAGTCACGGAACACAAGGGAAAAGAATAGTGTTACAACTGGAGAATTGTGAAGAAGTGTGTGACCTATTTTAAAATAATTTCCATTGATCAGTTAAGAACAGAAAACTTTATATTTTAAACCGAAACATAGAAATTAAATTGAACTCGACGAGGCAAGAAATTCAGTCAGTGGAAGTTTTATACACTACACTCACTTTATGGAGTAATTGTTATTCATCAGTGTGCACACTAATCTATATGTAAGCATATGTGCATGTATATATATGTACATATGTAGTCATGGATGTGCGTTAAAACTATACGGGCCAAATGGCGGAGATCCATCACAATTTACAGCGCAAACGGACCAAAGTTGGCAATAAAATTTAATTTATATCCTGACAGTATTGCTCCTGTTTGTTATTCTCATTGTTGTTGTTGTTGTTGTGTTAGTTGCAGCAAGGCGAACGCGTTCAAGTGTTTGCAAAACATTTAATTCCATTTTCGATTACTGTGTAAGGACAGAGAAGTTGGAAGGCTGGATAAAATTCGCCACATGGGCCACAGTCTGGCATATTAATGCTATGGTTTTGCCGAGTTGAGACTGAGACAAAAATGCAATTGCAAATTCCCGACAAATGTGAATTTTGAATTGGCAAAACTACCTGGTAGACAGTCCCAGAGTCTGGCAGAGGTATGCACATTGAAAGTGGCATTTGTAGAGAGGCTCGACTAGTGTCATTTGTAAGCGTTGTCCAACATCCACTCGAGGTGCATTTGTTTGGGTTAGAAAGCGAATACTCCTCACCGCTTCAGCTTGCACCTCGTGTGAATCAGGGCAATTGAAGTGCTTTAAAGTGCTCTATGGCTGGCACATAAATAAATGTTTGCACATTTACTTTACCTTCACTGGCCAAGTTGCCTCCGGCTTCGATTCGTTGCGCTTCCTGTTCCCATCACGTTCATAACTCAACTCTGTCTTTATGTTCTAGCTGCTGGATGGGGCGTTGTTGGACGCTTTATTTACTTGTAATTTGAAGCTCACTCTGCTGCAATCTCGATACAAATCCTCCTACAGCTCAGCTAGATACAAACCTGGCCAGGTCAGCTCTGCAGTGAAATCCCCGAGAAACATTGCCATAACTTTGTATATTGTAATGGCAATACGATTGACCGAATCTGCCAAAATAAAAAAAAAACGTACTTACATATATCACATAGATTTGCTGAGTATCTTCCATATCACATGGCAGCCAACTGTCAGACCCTGTTGTTCCCTCAGGAACCCAGCTCTGATGCAGAAATTCGATAACTTGTGGTCGTTGGCCTTCGATGTACGCCCATCACTGTCAATCCAATTGGAATGAAGCCTTACGTTTTCAAGAACTGGAGATCCATAAATTGAAACCAGGATGATGCGAAAGAGTCACAACTTTTCACTGCTCCTTACAGATCTTAAAGCAGGAACTCTAACAACTATAATACTTTTTTTTAATATAAATTATAAAATAAAAATAAACTTATTAAAAATGTTATTAAGAAAAACCTCTTATTTTGGATTAGTATACAAAGGGTAAGAAAAATTAATAAATTTGAATTTAAATTTAAAATTATAAAGGGTCATATTTAAACATTAACGGCATAAAATTATCCTTAAAAAAAAACAAACTGATGGAGATTAAAACGATGTGCTTGTGTTTTATTTCAATTCAAAGTTCTTAAAAAAACACTCTTTATAATAAATCCCTCTCAATTTGTTTTATAGAAATTGAAAATAAATTCAATTAATATCAAAAGTTTATCTAAAATTTTTAAGTCATTCACATGATTTATTTTTCAGGTTTGATTTTTTATAGCTTATATCTACTACTTACGAACCAAAATAAAAGTTATAGACTCTATAGAGTGACTTTGTGGTGTTTCATTCTACTATTCTTGATGCTGTTCTAGAACGTAAGCAGCTCTAAATAGTTTTCGTACTTGCTCGTCTTCTCGTGACGAAACAGAAGTGGAAATAGTAGAAAGCGGGGAAAGGGGAAAGTAGGAGAAGGACGATGATGAGGAGGCTGCATTTGCAGTTGACAATGCTTTGGCTCTCTCTTTTCAGACAGTTAGCAAAATGTCACGTAGCAAATGTGACAGCGTGGTCAACATAATGAATGGTTGCCACCCCGGAAAGGAGCAGCGAAAGTGCAGCATGACACAGGTGCATGTGTTGTTCCACTGTGTGCATGTGTGTGTGTATGCGTGTGTGTATGAGCTTTTGTGTGCAGTATAACACATGCACTTTGGGAGTTCATGTCTCCGACATTGATTGCCTTGGCGGCGATTGCAATAACCTTAGCTCTTGTGAGGCCAAGCGCGCCCAAATGTCACGACATTTCGGATACTAAAAGCCAACGACAGCGGCATCGCTTTTCTGGCAACGGCCCCAAAAATGTGTCCATGCACGTGACACTTGCTTGCAATTTGCAATTTGATTTTCTTCCAGCGAACGGCCGGCAACAAAGTTCCCGTTGTTGGCTGCATAAGTTCATAGATCCAATTGATTCCATCGTCGGAGCTATGCTTTTGTATAGGTGACAACTCGACCAGTGGTTGGTGTGTGTATGTGTGTGTGTGTGTGTGTGAGTGGTGGGTGTGTGTATGTTTTTATACTCGGTACCCCAAGAGTTCATGAGCGTTATAGCTTAGTGATAATGTAGGTAACAGGTTCTATTTTTACTCATAATTGCAAACATTACTTAAAAGCTGCTTTTGGTAAGTTGCGTCAGAAAGACGCACAAGCACTCGAGCAAACAGGCGGCGATCTTAAGCGAGTTTAAAATAAGAAAATATATATATAGCAGTGTCGGCGCCATCCAGACGCACAAGCACACTTCTGCAATAGCAGATAGCTCGAGCTGATGGCGACTTTTAACTATTTACTGCTTGCAAAATTGAATTGCCTCATTACTCTAACGCTGATTTTTGCAGTAGATGTTATTGTAGTGCTCCCGATTAAAGATATATCTCCAAATATACAGTGTGAAGAAAGAAGAGGCTCTGCTCCATCTGTAGGTATGCTTTCAAGTTACAGGTACTGAGTATCTCACTGTCGAGTTCGCTCTAACTTTTTTCTAGTGCTTTTGCTGTCGGTGCTCTGTCTCTGCATTGGCGTCTTTACATTGTTACACTTGACCAAGTCGAATTGCAATTACACACCTGAGTGTACCCCTCATCCCCTTCCACACTCGTCCATCTCTCGCACATGACTTTTGCGTGTAGAAATTGGCGAACAACGATTTGTGTTGGCTTTTCATTGTTTGCCAATTGCAACTTTACTATCATACCTCACCTTTTAGCCAGTCCAGTCGAGTCCTTTAGCCAGTTTTGTCGTAATAGAGTGCTTAATGAAAAGTCTTGGTATATCCTAAGAGCTGCAGTTATCTAATTCCAAATATACTCCACACAAATGCCAATAGGGTTGATTGCCAAACGAGTGTTTGCACTTAAAAGTCCGCAAAATACGCAAACATTTGATTAAATTGAAGCTCATGTAACCGGACACAGACCAATGAGTTTTCTCCCAAAGCGAGATGCCACATTTTTCCGGCAAGGTCGGCTAAGTGAGAATTCTACTCCACATCAGACGACTTCCTTCCGACCGTACCACATAAGTGGATGTCCATGTTTAAATGAATGTTAAGTTCCGTATTCAATCATTGTTTAAACACTCACTAATGTGGAGAACAGTTGGCCGGGAAAGCACAGATAATTATTATAGCTATTTTGATTAAAACACAGTTCATTTTGAATTTGCTGTTACTTGATAAACTTATTAAATATTTAAAGCGTTGTTTGTTTATTGTTTCTTTGTTGTTGTTACGTGTTTTGTTTTTTACGTTGTTGTTAACACTCTAAAATGCGGTCTGATTTGTAAGTAGATTCAAACCCTGAATCTAAGGTTAAAATTTTAAAGCTTGACTTAATTCATAAACAAATAAGAATATTATATTTTTTCAATCGCATTAATTTTTAAGATAAAATATATTAAAAAAACATGTAAAATCTTAAACTTAAGTTTATGAAGTAATTTTAATTCATTACATTATTAATTGTTAAATTCTCAAATAATTAAATTAATTGATATTTATTCGAGCCGACTATTTTTTTTTAAAGAATGTCATACTCATCAGGCTCACATTGGTCGCCAAACGCGACTATACGAAGGTGGCAAGTGGCGGTTCCATGCTTCACTGTCTGCTGAAACCGATGACCTTCGAATTGAAAACGGGACAGGCGTTGATAATTCGAATGCGACAGGAATGCATGCGGGAGCTACTGGAAAACGAATTTGCCCAGCAGCAAAAGGAGTTTAAACGGCTGCATACACAAGTACAAAAGATTGGAAGATAAGAATATCCCTAACAAAATCTTGTTAAATAGCAGCCAACATTTTTGGGGCACAGTTGTTGTTTGTAGCTCTGCAATTGTTTCTCAAAAATGATGTCTGTCTAATAAGCAATCGAGTGCAGAAATAAAACTTATTTTAATTTTAACTTGTTCACTTCTTAAAAGAATGCGCAAATATTTATTTTATGCGGTCAACTAACTGTCTAACAGTCAGTGTAATAAATTGATTTAGTCAGCTGTGAGCTTTGCTTTCGACCATTAATCTATTTTGTTTTGGCCCAAAAAGCTGCCACGCCCCTTGCATCATTTTCTGTTTATTGTTTAATGAATGAATGAGAAATTTCAATGGGGCGTTTCTTGTGCCGAAAATCCTTTGAGAGAAATGAGCCTTGCTTTTGTCGCTGTCTGTCTTTTATTTTTGGTCATGCAGTTTGCAAATTCGCTTGGTTTTTTGTGATCACAAGCAGAGACAATGGCGAATAAAGCAAATACAAACTGATTATCATGGCATGGCTCAAAAGCCTTTGTTTTTGTGCTGCGGTTCGGTCCAATAAAAACGCCACTTGTAATATTAATTGAAAGCTAAAGATAAACTTTGGTAGGCTGCCACATTTATTTTTTTTTTTTGGGTGATTTCACTTCATCATCATTTGTCAATGTCTGCGCTGGCAGGCGGTTAACGAAGTGTGATTCCCCCTTCTTCATCATTTCGCCATTTGCATGTTCAATAGGTAGATGAGATAAGGTTTTAGAATGGACTGCAGTTTCATAGCCTGAATGCACTCAGTTGCACTTCCGTTTACTTTTGAACGCCTCCATTTTGCTGGCAGGTTGGTGCTTCCCCCTTTTGCAGCTTTTCCGCTCTTTTCCAGTTGTGCAGTCAGCGATGTGCTAATCAAATTATAAATTGTGCCCCATTGGGGGAAGTCGTTCAAAGCAGAGCCAAGCCAACAGGACACCAAGCTGACATTGTCATCATCAGCCCAGCGATGGAGATGCCATCATAATTCTTGTTCGATGGTGTGCACAAAAAATGAGTTGTGCCTGCAAAACTGCCTTTTGCCCCCCTCTACCCTCTTCTAAAACCGTAATGGAAAACGCCATCAGATGGCAGCTGACATTGCATCTGGGTCGCGGGTCCATTTGCAATTGCTGCCCTTTTCCAGTTATTTTCCATTTTCATTTTTCTTTCATTTTTGTGTATTATGTTTGTGCGTGTAATCGAGCCAGGGATGGAACTGGAGCTGGTCTATTGAGAGTCACACACAGGTGTTGGAGCATGTGACCCACGAGGGGCACATTAAACAATCCATTCGTTTAATTAACAATTTGCATTTGCTGTTTTTTATGCCGTGAGTGCGCATATACATAGATGAGTGACTGTGTGCAATGCTTTTGTTTCACTTAATTGCTATTTGCATTGCCAACCATTGTTATAGCTTTAAAAAAAAAAAGGGTATTACATATTTTTTTAGCGGCATATTCGTTTCACTACCGTAAGAATGAGTCTTCTTTTTAAATAGGGTATTTAATCTTCAACACGGAAAAAGTTGTAAAGAAATACTTGAATAAGGTGCATATTAAAGCGCTAACAGGAATTTGAGAAAAACAATGTATTAAACACAAGTACTATGTGGATGCGTTTATATACTTAACAAAAAACATTGCAAACAACCAAATACCCAAACATTTTGGTGGACTTATTAAAGATGAAAACAATTCAAATAAAATTAAGCTATTGTATCTAAGACTTAGATTCTAAGCTAAACATTTAATTTAAATTCGATTTCAAAATTTGTTGACTAAAGTATTTATTGCAGTTTTACTAAGCACTTCATTTGGGTCATTTAATAGTTTATATTATTTACTTTAAATATTTTCAAAAATAAATTACATATGAATTATTAATATTAGGAGAGTTATTTACAAATAAATCAGTCTGCAACTGCAACCACTACATGCAGCGCATTCCAAAAAAAATAATAATACAATATGGAATTTTTGTGATGCTATGTGGCACTTGGTATTTCTTTATTTAAAATTGAATATCACTATCACAAATCTTTTGGTATTTCCGAACATATTACGAATGTTTTTGCAAGTTTTCCTATTTCTCTCTCTCTTTCTGTGTTCGTTTGTTTTGGCATGGCACACAGTCTGTCTTCCATTTAGCAGGGAAAAACTGCAATCACCTTTGTGATTGTGCTTTGCTTTTCAGCTTTATCGCAATTCCATTCAACTATTTTCGCTTTGTGCACTAAAGTATTAAATTTCTTCAAATACTATTCTGAAATAATCCCAAGCACTTCCGTCTGAGCGGAAGATTCCAACAACAGCCAGCAGAGAGCGGTCGGCCTTTCGGGGATTCCCTTTTCATTTCTTTGGTCAGCTGTGCCAAATTCATCCTCTCTCTTTCGCTCTCTGGCAACCCATCTAAGCCAACATGGAATGCTTTTAATGGTTTCGCAACCATTTCTTATCATTATCAAGGCAAGCGTTTAACTTTAAACGACTTTTGTACTATTGTGGTTACTGTTGCCTTTTACTATTGTTGTTGTTTTTACTATTAGTGCTTCTTGTTGTTGTTGTATTCTCATTGTAACTTCTGCATCCCTAACAACAACAGCGTTGGATTTTGCACTTTTAGCGCATTTCCGTCAACTGGATTTCATTTAGTAAGAATATTCGTTTATACATATATACATACATATGTACTTATTTACATCTGTACATTTATTCTCCATTTTATCTTGAAACTTGTATACACAGCAATATTGTATTGTATGTATTTTATATTTCAACAAATATTCCTTTTTTGGCTCTACTTATTTTCATTTTTTTGTAGTTTCCTATGGTCTTTAGTAAAAGGTAAAAAAAATTATTATTATTTATCCATCTAAAAATTAAAATACAAATATGTACATTTTTTGTCCTGTCAAAAACATTACTTGATATACTGTATATGAACATGCAATATAAAAACATATACACATTATTGACGGCGTACCAAATTAGAGATGATCACGTGAAAACAATATACATACATTCGTTGAAATAAATTTGTAATTTAATATATGTAATGCTATTTCGCAGTGCAAAAAAATTGTTTATTTTTATATAATTATAAAAATATATATAATAATAATAATTATTAATTTAAAAATTCATATTAAGAGACCAAATAATGATCAAGACGATATTCCGCATGAAAATCGGTCAAGTTTTGGCAAAGTTATACATGTTTATGTGTATGGGCATGTCTAAGCCCATACCTGACGTATAGCTATACGTTGCTTATGAGGTTAACAAAAATTTTTTTTGTTGTTAACTATTTTGTATACCGAATTAATTTAGAGACCAAATAATGATCAAGACGATATTCCGCATGAAAATCGGTCAAGTTTTGGCAAAGTTATACATGTTTATGTGTTTGGGTATGTCTAAGATTATACTGGACGTATAGCTATACGTTGCTTATGAGGTTAACAAAATTTTTTTTTGTTGTTAACTATTTTGTATACCGAATTAATTTAGAGACCAAATAATGATCAAGACGATATTCCGCATGAAAATCGGTCAAGTTTTGGCAAAGTTATACATGTTTATGTGTTTGGATATGTCTAAGCCTATACTGGACGTATAGCTATACGTTGCTTATGAGGTTAACAAAAATTTTTTTGTTGTTAACTATTTTGTATACCGAATTAATTTAGAGACCAAATAATGATCAAGACGATATTCCGCATGAAAATCGGTCAAGTTTTGGCAAAGTTATACATGTTTATGTGTTTGGGCATGTCTAAGCCTATACCTGACGTATAGCTATACGTTGCTTATGAGGTTAACAAACATTTTTTTGTTGTTAACTATTTTGTATACCGAATTAATTTAGAGACCAAATAATGATCAAGACGATATTCCGCATGAAAATCGGTCAAGTTTTGGCAAAGTTATACATGTTTATGTGTTTGGATATGTCTAAGCCTATACTGGACGTATAGCTATACGTTGCTTATGAGGTTAACAAAATTTTTTTTGTTGTTAACTATTTTGTATACCGAATTAATTTAGAGACCAAATAATGATCAAGACGATATTCCGCATGAAAATCGGTCAAGTTTTGGCAAAGTTATACATGTTTATGTGTATGGGCATGTCTAAGCCTATACCTGACGTATAGCTATACGTTGCTTATGAGGTTAACAAACATTTTTTTTGTTGTTAACTATTTTGTATACCGAATTAATTTAGAGACCAAATAATGATCAAGACGATATTCCGCATGAAAATCGGTCAAGTTTTGGCAAAGTTATACATGTTTATGTGTATGGGCATGTCTAAGCCTATACCTGACGTATAGCTATACGTTGCTTATGAGGTTAACAAAATTTTTTTTTTGTTAACTATTTTGTATACCGAATTAATTTAGAGACCAAATAATGATCAAGACGATATTCCGCATGAAAATCGGTCAAGTTTTGGCAAAGTTATACATGTTTATGTGTTTGGGCATGTCTAAGCCTATACCTGACGTATAGCTATACGTTGCTTATGAGGTTAACAAAATTTTTTTTGTTGTTAACTATTTTGTATACCGAATTAATTTAGAGACCAAATAATGATCAAGACGATATTCCGCATGAAAATCGGTCAAGTTTTGGCAAAGTTATACATGTTTATGTGTTTGGGCATGTCTAAGCCTATACCTGACGTATAGCTATACGTTGCTTATGAGGTTAACAAACATTTTTTTTGTTAACTATTTTGTATACCGAATTAATTTAGAGACCAAATAATGATCAAGACGATATTCCGCATGAAAATCGGTCAAGTTTTGGCAAAGTTATACATGTTTATGTGTATGGGCATGTCTAAGCCTATACTGGACGTATAGCTATACGTTGCTTATGAGGTTAACAAAATTTTTTTTTGTTAACTATTTTGTATACCGAATTAATTTAGAGACCAAATAATGATCAAGACGATATTCCGCATGAAAATCGGTCAAGTTTTGGCAAAGTTATACATGTTTATGTGTATGGGCATGTCTAAGCCTATACCTGACGTATAGCTATACGTTGCTTATGAGGTTAACAAAAATTTTTTTTGTTGTTAACTATTTTGTATACCGAATTAATTTAGAGACCAAATAATGATCAAGACGATATTCCGCATGAAAATCGGTCAAGTTTGGCAAAGTTATACATGTTTATGTGTTTGGGCATGTCTAAGCCTATACTGACGTATAGCTATACGTTGCTTATGAGGTTAACAAATTTTTTTTTGTTAACTATTTTGTATACCGAATTAATTTAGAGACCAAATAATGATCAAGACGATATTCCGCATGAAAATCGGTCAAGTTTTGGCAAAGTTATACATGTTTATGTGTTTGGATATGTCTAAGCCTATACTGGACGTATAGCTATACGTTGCTTATGAGGTTAACAAAATTTTTTTTGTTGTTAACTATTTTGTATACCGAATTAATTTAGAGACCAAATAATGATCAAGACGATATTCCGCATGAAAATCGGTCAAGTTTTGGCAAAGTTATACATGTTTATGTGTTTGGGCATGTCTAAGCCTATACCTGACGTATAGCTATACGTTGCTTATGAGGTTAACAAAATTTTTTTTTGTTAACTATTTTGTATACCGAATTAATTTAAAGACCAAATAATGATCAAGACGATATTCCGCATGAAAATCGGTCAAGTTTTGGCAAAGTTATACAAGTTTATGTGTTTGGGCAGCCTATACTGGACGTATAGCTATACGTTGCTTATGAGGTTAACAAAAATTTTGTTTGTTGTTAACTATTTTGTATACCGAATTAATTAAGAGACCAAATAATGATCAAGACGATATTCCGCATGAAAATCGGTCAAGTTTTGACATGACGTATAGCTATACGTTGCTTATGAGGTGAACAAACATTTTTTTGTTGTTAACTATTTTGTATACCGAATTAATTTAGAGACCAAATAATGATCAAGACGATATTCCGCATGAAAATCGGTCAAGTTTTGGCAAAGTTATACATGTTTATGTGTTTGGGCATGTCTAAGCCTATACTGACGTATAGCTATACGTTGCTTATGAGGTTAACAAACATTTTTTTTGTTGTTAACTATTTTGTATACCGAATTAATTTAGAGACCAAATAATGATCAAGACGATATTCCGCATGAAAATCGGTCAAGTTTTGGCAAAGTTATACATGTTTATGTGTTTGGATATGTCTAAGCCTATACCTGACGTATAGCTATACGTTGCTTATGAGGTTAACAAAATTTTTTTGTTAACTATTTTGTATACCGAATTAATTTAGAGACCAAATAATGATCAAGACGATATTCCGCATGAAAATCGGTCAAGTTTTGGCAAAGTTATACATGTTTATGTGTATGGGCATGTCTAAGCCTATACCTGACGTATAGCTATACGTTGCTTATGAGGTTAACAAAATTTTTTTTTTGTTAACTATTTTGTATACCGAATTAATTTAGAGACCAAATAATGATCAAGACGATATTCCGCATGAAAATCGGTCAAGTTTTGGCAAAGTTATACATGTTTATGTGTTTGGGCATGTCTAAGCCTATACCTGACGTATAGCTATACGTTGCTTATGAGGTTAACAAAAATTTTTTTGTTGTTAACTATTTTGTATACCGAATTAATTTAGAGACCAAATAATGATCAAGACGATATTCCGCATGAAAATCGGTCAAGTTTTGGCAAAGTTATACATGTTTATGTGTTTGGGCATGTCTAAGCCTATACCTGACGTATAGCTATACGTTGCTTATGAGGTTAACAAAAATTTTTTTTGTTGTTAACTATTTTGTATACCGAATTAATTTAGAGACCAAATAATGATCAAGACGATATTCCGCATGAAAATCGGTCAAGTTTTGGCAAAGTTATACATGTTTATGTGTTTGGGTATGTCTAAGCCTATACTGGACGTATAGCTATACGTTGCTTATGAGGTTAACAAAATTTTTTTGTTGTTAACTATTTTGTATACCGAATTAATTTAGAGACCAAATAATGATCAAGACGATATTCCGCATGAAAATCGGTCAAGTTTTGGCAAAGTTATACATGTTTATGTGTTTGGATATGTCTAAGCCTATACTGGACGTATAGCTATACGTTGCTTATGAGGTTAACAAAATTTTTTTGTTGTTAACTATTTTGTATACCGAATTAATTTAGAGACCAAATAATGATCAAGACGATATTCCGCATGAAAATCGGTCAAGTTTTGGCAAAGTTATACATGTTTATGTGTTTGGGCATGTCTAAGCCTATACCTGACGTATAGCTATACGTTGCTTATGAGGTTAACAAAAATTTTTTTTTTGTTAACTATTTTGTATACCGAATTAATTTAGAGACCAAATAATGATCAAGACGATATTCCGCATGAAAATCGGTCAAGTTTTGGCAAAGTTATACATGTTTATGTGTATGGGCATGTCTAAGCCTATACCTGACGTATAGCTATACGTTGCTTATGAGGTTAACAAAAATTTTTTTTGTTGTTAACTATTTTGTATACCGAATTAATTTAGAGACCAAATAATGATCAAGACGATATTCCGCATGAAAATCGGTCAAGTTTTGGCAAAGTTATACATGTTTATGTGTTGGGCATGTCTAAGCCTATACTGACGTATAGCTATACGTTGCTTATGAGGTTAACAAAATTTTTTTGTTGTTAACTATTTTGTATACCGAATTAATTTAGAGACCAAATAATGATCAAGACGATATTCCGCATGAAAATCGGTCAAGTTTTGGCAAAGTTATACATGTTTATGTGTATGGGCATGTCTAAGCCTATACCTGACGTATAGCTATACGTTGCTTATGAGGTTAACAAAAATTTTTTTTGTTGTTAACTATTTTGTATACCGAATTAATTTAGAGACCAAATAATGATCAAGACGATATTCCGCATGAAAATCGGTCAAGTTTTGGCAAAGTTATACATGTTTATGTGTATGGGCATGTCTAAGCCTATACTGGACGTATAGCTATACGTTGCTTATGAGGTTAACAAAATTTTTTTGTTGTTAACTATTTTGTATACCGAATTAATTTAGAGACCAAATAATGATCAAGACGATATTCCGCATGAAAATCGGTCAAGTTTTGGCAAAGTTATACATGTTTATGTGTATGGGCATGTCTAAGCCTATACCTGACGTATAGCTATACGTTGCTTATGAGGTTAACAAAATTTTTTTTGTTGTTAACTATTTTGTATACCGAATTAATTTAGAGACCAAATAATGATCAAGACGATATTCCGCATGAAAATCGGTCAAGTTTTGGCAAAGTTATACATGTTTATGTGTATGGGCATGTCTAAGCCTATACCTGACGTATAGCTATACGTTGCTTATGAGGTTAACAAAATTTTTTTTGTTGTTAACTATTTTGTATACCGAATTAATTTAGAGACCAAATAATGATCAAGACGATATTCCGCATGAAAATCGGTCAAGTTTTGGCAAAGTTATACATGTTTATGTGTTGGGCATGTCTAAGCCTATACTGACGTATAGCTATACGTTGCTTATGAGGTTAACAAAATTTTTTTTGTTAACTATTTTGTATACCGAATTAATTTAGAGACCAAATAATGATCAAGACGATATTCCGCATGAAAATCGGTCAAGTTTTGGCAAAGTTATACATGTTTATGTGTATGGGCATGTCTAAGCCTATACCTGACGTATAGCTATACGTTGCTTATGAGGTTAACAAAATTTTTTTGTTGTTAACTATTTTGTATACCGAATTAATTTAGAGACCAAATAATGATCAAGACGATATTCCGCATGAAAATCGGTCAAGTTTTGGCAAAGTTATACATGTTTATGTGTTTGGATATGTCTAAGCCTATACCTGACGTATAGCTATACGTTGCTTATGAGGTTAACAAAAATTTTTTTGTTGTTAACTATTTTGTATACCGAATTAATTTAGAGACCAAATAATGATCAAGACGATATTCCGCATGAAAATCGGTCAAGTTTTGGCAAAGTTATATTGGACGTATAGCTATACGTTGCTTATGAGGTTAACAAAATTTTTTTTTTGTTAACTATTTTGTATACCGAATTAATTTAGAGACCAAATAATGATCAAGACGATATTCCGCATGAAAATCGGTCAAGTTTTGGCAAAGTTATACATGTTTATGTGTTTGGGCATGTCTAAGCCTATACTTGACGTATAGCTATACGTTGCTTATGAGGTTAACAAAATTTTTTTTGTTGTTAACTATTTTGTATACCGAATTAATTTAGAGACCAAATAATGATCAAGACGATATTCCGCATGAAAATCGGTCAAGTTTTGGCAAAGTTATACATGTTTATGTGTTTGGGCATGTCTAAGCCTATACCTGACGTATAGCTATACGTTGCTTATGAGGTTAACAAAATTTTTTTTTGTTGTTAACTATTTTGTATACCGAATTAATTTAGAGACCAAATAATGATCAAGACGATATTCCGCATGAAAATCGGTCAAGTTTTGGCAAAGTTATACATGTTTATGTGTATGGGCATGTCTAAGCCTATACCTGACGTATAGCTATACGTTGCTTATGAGGTTAACAAAATTTTTTTTGTTGTTAACTATTTTGTATACCGAATTAATTTAGAGACCAAATAATGATCAAGACGATATTCCGCATGAAAATCGGTCAAGTTTTGGCAAAGTTATACATGTTTATGTGTTTGGGCATGTCTAAGCCTATACCTGACGTATAGCTATACGTTGCTTATGAGGTTAACAAACATTTTTTTGTTGTTAACTATTTTGTATACCGAATTAATTTAGAGACCAAATAATGATCAAGACGATATTCCGCATGAAAATCGGTCAAGTTTTGGCAAAGTTATACATGTTTATGTGTTGGGCATGTCTAAGCCTATACCTGACGTATAGCTATACGTTGCTTATGAGGTTAACAAAATTTTTTTGTTGTTAACTATTTTGTATACCGAATTAATTTAGAGACCAAATAATGATCAAGACGATATTCCGCATGAAAATCGGTCAAGTTTTGGCAAAGTTATACATGTTTATGTGTTTGGGCATGTCTAAGCCTATACTGACGTATAGCTATATTGCTTATGAGGTTAACAAAATTTTTTTTGTTGTTAACTATTTTGTATACCGAATTAATTTAGAGACCAAATAATGATCAAGACGATATTCCGCATGAAAATCGGTCAAGTTTTGGCAAAGTTATACATGTTTATGTGTATGTGCATGTCTAAGCCTATACCTGACGTATAGCTATACGTTGCTTATGAGGTTAACAAAAATTTTTTTTTGTTGTTAACTATTTTGTATACCGAATTAATTTAGAGACCAAATAATGATCAAGACGATATTCCGCATGAAAATCGGTCAAGTTTTGGCAAAGTTATACATGTTTATGTGTTTGGATATGTATAGCTATACGTATAGCTATACGTTGCTTATGAGGTTAACAAAAATTTTTTTTGTTGTTAACTATTTTGTATACCGAATTAATTTAGAGACCAAATAATGATCAAGACGATATTCCGCATGAAAATCGGTCAAGTTTTGGCAAAGTTATACATGTTTATGTGTTTGGGCATGTCTAAGCCTATACTGACGTATAGCTATACGTTGCTTATGAGGTTAACAAAATTTTTTTTTGTTGTTAACTATTTTGTATACCGAATTAATTTAGAGACCAAATAATGATCAAGACGATATTCCGCATGAAAATCGGTCAAGTTTTGGCAAAGTTATACATGTTTATGTGTATTGGGCATGTCTAAGCCTATACCTGACGTATAGCTATACGTTGCTTATGAGGTTAACAAAATTTTTTTGTTGTTAACTATTTTGTATACCGAATTAATTTAGAGACCAAATAATGATCAAGACGATATTCCGCATGAAAATCGGTCAAGTTTTGGCAAAGTTATACATGTTTATGTGTTTGGATATGTCTAAGCCTATACTGGACGTATAGATACGTTGCTTATGAGGTTAACAAAATTTTTTTTTGTTGTTAACTATTTTGTATACCGAATTAATTTAGAGACCAAATAATGATCAAGACGATATTCCGCATGAAAATCGGTCAAGTTTTGGCAAAGTTATACATGTTTATGTGTATGGGCATGTCTAAGCCTTATACCTGACGTATAGCTATACGTTGCTTATGAGGTTAACAAACATTTTTTTTTTTGTTAACTTTTTTGTATGCCGAATTAATTTAGAGACCAAATAATGATCAAGACGATATTCCGCATGAAAATCGGTCAAGTTTTGGCAAAGTTATTCATGTTTATGTGTTTGGGCATGTCATGGATATACCTGACGTATAGCTATACGTTGCTTATGAGGTGAACAAACATTTTTTTTGTTGTTAACTATTTTGTATACCGAATTAATTTAGAGACCAAATAATGATCAAGACGATATTCCGCATGAAAATCGGTCAAGTTTTGGCAAAGTTATACATGTTTATGTGTTTGGGCATGTCTAAGCTATACTGACGTATAGCTATACGTTGCTTATGAGGTTAACAAAATTTTTTTGTTGTTAACTATTTTGTATACCGAATTAATTTAGAGACCAAATAATGATCAAGACGATATTCCGCATGAAAATCGGTCAAGTTTTGGCAAAGTTATACATGTTTATGTGTTTGGGCATGTCTAAGTATACCTGACGTATAGCTATACGTTGCTTATGAGGTTAACAAATTTTTTTTGTTGCTAACTATTTTGTATACCGAATTAATTTAGAGACCAAATAATGATCAAGACGATATTCCGCATGAAAATCGGTCAAGTTTTGGCAAAGTTATACATGCTTATGTGTATGGGCATGTCTAAGCCTATATCTTGCTTATGAGGTAAACAAAATTTTTTTTGTTGTTAACTATTTTGTATACCGAATTAATTTAGAGACCAAATAATGATCAAGACGATATTCCGCATGAAAATCGGTCAAGTTTTGGCAAAGTTATACATGTTTAGCTTATGAGGTTAACAAAAATTGTTTTTGTTGTTAACTATTTTGTATACCGAATTAATTTAGAGACCAAATAATGATCAAGACGATATTCCGCATGAAAATCGGTCAAGTTTTGGCAAAGTTATACATGTTTATGTGTTTGGGCATGTCTAAGCCTATACCTGACGTATAGCTATACGTTGCTTATGAGGTTAACAAAATTTTTTTGTTGTTAACTATTTTGTATACCGAATTAATTTAGAGACCAAATAATGATCAAGACGATATTCCGCATGAAAATCGGTCAAGTTTTGGCAAAGTTATACATGTTTATGTGTTGGGCATGTCTAAGCCTATACCTGACGTATAGCTATACGTTGCTTATGAGGTTAACAAAATTTTTTTGTTGTTAACTATTTTGTATACCGAATTAATTTAGAGACCAAATAATGATCAAGACGATATTCCGCATGAAAATCGGTCAAGTTTTGGCAAAGTTATACATGTTTATGTGTGGGCATGTCTAAGCCTATACCTGACGTATAGCTATACGTTGCTTATGAGGTTAACAAAATTTTTTTTGTTGTTAACTATTTTGTATACCGAATTAATTTAGAGACCAAATAATGATCAAGACGATATTCCGCATGAAAATCGGTCAAGTTTTGGCAAAGTTATACATGTTTATGTGTTTGGGCATGTCTAAGCCTATACTGGACGTATAGCTATACGTTGCTTATGAGGTTAACAAAAAATTTTTTTGTTGTTAACTATTTTGTATACCGAATTAATTTAGAGACCAAATAATGATCAAGACGATATTCCGCATGAAAATCGGTCAAGTTTTGGCAAAGTTATACATGTTTATGTGTATGGGCATGTCTAAGCCTATACCTGACGTATAGCTATACGTTGCTTATGAGGTTAACAAAATTTTTTTGTTGTTAACTATTTTGTATACCGAATTAATTTAGAGACCAAATAATGATCAAGACGATATTCCGCATGAAAATCGGTCAAGTTTTGGCAAAGTTATACATGTTTATGTGTTTGGGCATGTCTAAGTTATACCTGACGTATAGCTATACGTTGCTTATGAGGTTAACAAAATTTTTTTTGTTGTTAACTATTTTGTATACCGAATTAATTTAGAGACCAAATAATGATCAAGACGATATTCCGCATGAAAATCGGTCAAGTTTTGGCAAAGTTATACATGTTTATGTGTTTGGGCATGTCTAAGCCCTGTCTCTTATACACATCTAGATGTGTATAAGAGACTGACGTATAGCTATACGTTGCTTATGAGGTTAACAAAAATTTTTTTTGTTGTTAACTATTTTGTATACCGAATTAATTTAGAGACCAAATAATGATCAAGACGATATTCCGCATGAAAATCGGTCAAGTTTTGGCAAAGTTATACATGTTTATGTGTTTGGGCATGTGTTTATACCTGACGTATAGCTATACGTTGCTTATGAGGTTAACAAAATTTTTTTTGTTGTTAACTATTTTGTATACCGAATTAATTTAGAGACCAAATAATGATCAAGACGATATTCCGCATGAAAATCGGTCAAGTTTTGGCAAAGTTATACATGTTTATGTGTTTGGGCATGTCTAAGCCTATACCTGACGTATAGCTATACGTTGCTTATGAGGTTAACAAAAATTTTTTTTGTTGTTAACTATTTTGTATACCGAATTAATTTAGAGACCAAATAATGATCAAGACGATATTCCGCATGAAAATCGGTCAAGTTTTGGCAAAGTTATACATGTTTATGTGTTTGGGCATGTCTGCCTATACCTGACGTATAGCTATACGTTGCTTATGAGGTTAACAAACATTTTTTTTGTTGTTAACTATTTTGTATACCGAATTAATTTAGAGACCAAATAATGATCAAGACGATATTCCGCATGAAAATCGGTCAAGTTTTGGCAAAGTTATACATGTTTATGTGTTTGGGCATGTCTAAGCCTATACCTGACGTATAGCTATACGTTGCTTATGAGGTTAACAAAATTTTTTTTGTTGTTAACTATTTTGTATACCGAATTAATTTAGAGACCAAATAATGATCAAGACGATATTCCGCATGAAAATCGGTCAAGTTTTGGCAAAGTTATACATGTTTATGTGTTTGGGCATGTCTAAGCCATAGCTATACGTTGCTTATGAGGTTAACAAACATTTTTTTTTGTTAACTATTTTGTATACCGAATTAATTTAGAGACCAAATAATGATCAAGACGATATTCCGCATGAAAATTGGTCAAGTTTTGGCAAAGTTATACATGTTTATGTGTTTGGGCATGGTAAGCCTATACCTGACGTATAGCTATACGTTGCTTATGAGGTTAACAAAAATTTTTTTTGTTGTTAACTATTTTGTATACCGAATTAATTTAGAGACCAAATAATGATCAAGACGATATTCCGCATGAAAATCGGTCAAGTTTTGGCAAAGTTATACATGTTTATGTGTTTGGGCATGTCTAAGCCTATACCTGACGTATAGCTATACGTTGCTTATGAGGTTAACAAAAATTTTTTTGTTGTTAACTATTTTGTATACCGAATTAATTTAGAGACCAAATAATGATCAAGACGATATTCCGCATGAAAATCGGTCAAGTTTTGGCAAAGTTATACATGTTTATGTGTTTGGATATGTCTAAGCCTATACTGACGTATAGCTATACGTTGCTTATGAGGTTAACAAAATTTTTTTTGTTGTTAACTATTTTGTATACCGAATTAATTTAGAGACCAAATAATGATCAAGACGATATTCCGCATGAAAATCGGTCAAGTTTTGGCAAAGTTATACATGTTTATGTGTGGGCATGTCTAAGCCTATACCTGACGTATAGCTATACGTTGCTTATGAGGTTAACAAAATTTTTTTTGTTGTTAACTATTTTGTATACCGAATTAATTTAGAGACCAAATAATGATCAAGACGATATTCCGCATGAAAATCGGTCAAGTTTTGGCAAAGTTATACATGTTTATGTGTTTGGGCATGTCTAAGCCTATACCTGACGTATAGCTATACGTTGCTTATGAGGTTAACAAAATTTTTTTGTTGTTAACTATTTTGTATACCGAATTAATTTAGAGACCAAATAATGATCAAGACGATATTCCGCATGAAAATCGGTCAAGTTTTGGCAAAGTTATACATGTTTATGTGTGGGCATGTCTAAGCCTATACCTGACGTATAGCTATACGTTGCTTATGAGGTTAACAAAAATTTTTTTTGTTGTTAACTATTTTGTATACCGAATTAATTTAGAGACCAAATAATGATCAAGACGATATTCCGCATGAAAATCGGTCAAGTTTTGGCAAAGTTATACATGTTTATGTGTTTGGGCATGTCTAAGCCTATACCTGACGTATAGCTATACGTTGCTTATGAGGTTAACAAAATTTTTTGTTGTTAACTATTTTGTATACCGAATTAATTTAGAGACCAAATAATGATCAAGACGATATTCCGCATGAAAATCGGTCAAGTTTTGGCAAAGTTATACATGTTTATGTGTTTGGGCATGTCTAAGCCTATACTATACGTTGCTTATGAGGTTAACAAAATTTTTTTGTTGTTAACTATTTTGTATACCGAATTAATATAGAGACCAAATAATGATCAAGACGATATTCCGCATGAAAATCGGTCAAGTTTTGGCAAAGTTATACATGTTTATGTGTTTGGGCATGGCTAAGCTTATGAGGTTAACAAAAATTTTTTTTGTTGTTAACTATTTTGTATACCGAATTAATTTAGAGACCAAATAATGATCAAGACGATATTCCGCATGAAAATCGGTCAAGTTTTGGCAAAGTTATACATGTTTATGTGTTTGATGTCTAAGCCTATACCTGACGTATAGCTATACGTTGTTATGAGGTTAACAAAATTTTTTTATGTTGTTAACTATTTTGTATACCGAATTAATTTAGAGACCAAATAATGATCAAGACGATATTCCGCATGAAAATCGGTCAAGTTTTGGCAAAGTTATACATGTTTATGTGTTTGGGCATGTCTAAGCCTATACCTGACGTATAGCTATACGTTGCTTATGAGGTTAACAAAATTTTTTTTGTTGTTAACTATTTTGTATACCGAATTAATTTAGAGACCAAATAATGATCAAGACGATATTCCGCATGAAAATCGGTCAAGTTTTGGCAAAGTTATACATGTTTATGTGTATGGGCATGTCTAAGCCTATACCTGACGTATAGCTATACGTTGCTTATGAGGTTAACAAAAATTTTATTTGTTGTTAACTATTTTGTATACCGAATTAATTTAGAGACCAAATAATGATCAAGACGATATTCCGCATGAAAATCGGTCAAGTTTTGGCAAAGTTATACATGTTTATGTGTATGGGCATGTCTAAGCCTATAAAATTTTTTTTGTTGTTAACTATTTTGTATACCGAATTAATTTAGAGACCAAATAATGATCAAGACGATATTCCGCATGAAAATCGGTCAAGTTTTGGCAAAGTTATACATGTTTATGTGCTTGGGCATGTCTGCCTATACTGTACGTATAGCTATACGTTGCTTATGAGGTTAACAAAAATTTTTTTTGTTGTTAACTATTTTGTATACCGAATTAATTTAGAGACCAAATAATGATCAAGACGATATTCCGCATGAAAATCGGTCAAGTTTTGGCAAAGTTATACATGTTTATGTGTATGGGCATGTCTAAGCCTATACCTGACGTATAGCTATACGTTGCTTATGAGGTTAACAAACATTTTTTTTTGTTGTTAACTATTTTGTATACCGAATTAATTTAGAGACCAAATAATGATCAAGACGATATTCCGCATGAAAATCGGTCAAGTTTTGGCAAAGTTATACATGTTTATGTGTTGGGCATGTCTAAGCCTATACCTGACGTATAGCTATACGTTGCTTATGAGGTTAACAAAAATTTTTTTGTTGTTAACTATTTTGTATACCGAATTAATTTAGAGACCAAATAATGATCAAGACGATATTCCGCATGAAAATCGGTCAAGTTTTGGCAAAGTTATACATGTTTATGTGTTTGGGCATGTCTAAGCCTATACCTGACGTATAGCTATACGTTGCTTATGAGGTTAACAAAAATTTTTTTTGTTGTTAACTATTTTGTATACCGAATTAATTTAGAGACCAAATAATGATCAAGACGATATTCCGCATGAAAATCGGTCAAGTTTTGGCAAAGTTATACATGTTTATGTGTATGGGCATGTCTAAGCCTATACCTGACGTATACGTTGCTTATGAGGTTAACAAAAATTTTTTTGTTGTTAACTATTTTGTATACCGAATTAATTTAGAGACCAAATAATGATCAAGACGATATTCCGCATGAAAATCGGTCAAGTTTTGGCAAAGTTATACATGTTTATGTGTTTGGGCATGTCTAAGCCTATACCTGACGTATAGCTATACGTTGCTTATGAGGTTAACAAACATTTTTTTTGTTGTTAACTATTTTGTATACCGAATTAATTTAGAGACCAAATAATGATCAAGACGATATTCCGCATGAAAATCGGTCAAGTTTTGGCAAAGTTATACATGTTTATGTGTTTGGGCATGTCTAAGCCTATACCTGACGTATAGCTATACGTTGCTTATGAGGTTAACAAAATTTTTTTGTTGTTAACTATTTTGTATACCGAATTAATTTAGAGACCAAATAATGATCAAGACGATATTCCGCATGAAAATCGGTCAAGTTTTGGCAAAGTTATACATGTTTATGTGTTATGTGTATGACGTATAGCTATGTTGCTATATGAGGTTAACGTTAACTATTTTGTATACCGAATTAATTTAGAGACCAAATAATGATCAAGACGATATTCCGCATGAAAATCGGTCAAGTTTTGGCAAAGTTATACATGTTTATGTGTTTGGGCATGTCTAAGCCTATACTGACGTATAGCTATGTTGCTTATGAGGTTAACAAAATTTTTTTTGTTGTTAACTATTTTGTATACCGAATTAATTTAGAGACCAAATAATGATCAAGACGATATTCCGCATGAAAATCGGTCAAGTTTTGGCAAAGTTATACATGTTTATGTGTATGGGCATGTCTAAGCCTATACCTGACGTATAGCTATACGTTGCTTATGAGGTTAACAAAAATTTTTTTGTTGTTAACTATTTTGTATACCGAATTAATTTAGAGACCAAATAATGATCAAGACGATATTCCGCATGAAAATCGGTCAAGTTTTGGCAAAGTTATACATGTTTATGTGTTTGGGCATGTCTAAGCCTATACCTGACGTATAGCTATACGTTGCTTATGAGGTTAACAAAATTTTTTTGTTGTTAACTATTTTGTATACCGAATTAATTTAGAGACCAAATAATGATCAAGACGATATTCCGCATGAAAATCGGTCAAGTTTTGGCAAAGTTATACATGTTTATGTGTTTGGATATGTCTAAGCCTATACCTGACGTATAGCTATACGTTGCTTATGAGGTTAACAAAAATATTTTTTGTTGTTAACTATTTTGTATACCGAATTAATTTAGAGACCAAATAATGATCAAGACGATATTCCGCATGAAAATCGGTCAAGTTTTGGCAAAGTTATACATGTTTATGTGTATAGCTATACGTTGCTTATGAGGTTAACAAAAATTTTTTTTGTTGTTAACTATTTTGTATACCGAATTAATTTAGAGACCAAATAATGATCAAGACGATATTCCGCATGAAAATCGGTCAAGTTTTGGCAAAGTTATACATGTTTATGTGTTTGGGCATGTCTAAGCCTATATACGTTGCTTATGAGGTTAACAAACATTTTTTTTGTTGTTAACTATTTTGTATACCGAATTAATTTAGAGACCAAATAATGATCAAGACGATATTCCGCATGAAAATCGGTCAAGTTTTGGCAAAGTTATACATGTTTATGTGTTTGGGCATGACGTATAGCTATACGTTGCTTATGAGGTTAACAAACATTTTTTTTGTTGTTAACTATTTTGTATACCGAATTAATTTAGAGACCAAATAATGATCAAGACGATATTCCGCATGAAAATCGGTCAAGTTTTGGCAAAGTTATACATGTTTATGTGTATGGGCATGTCTAAGCCTATACCTGACGTATAGCTATACGTTGCTTATGAGGTTAACAAAAATTTTTTTTGTTGTTAACTATTTTGTATACCGAATTAATTTAGAGACCAAATAATGATCAAGACGATATTCCGCATGAAAATCGGTCAAGTTTTGGCAAAGTTATACATGTTTATGTGTTTGGGCATATCTAAGCCTATACCTGACGTATAGCTATACGTTGCTTATGAGGTTAACAAACATTTTTTTTTTGTTAACTATTTTGTATACCGAATTAATTTAGAGACCAAATAATGATCAAGACGATATTCCGCATGAAAATCGGTCAAGTTTTGGCAAAGTTATACTTTTTGTTGTTAACTATTTTGTATACCGAATTAATTTAGAGACCAAATAATGATCAAGACGATATTCCGCATGAAAATCGGTCAAGTTTTGGCAAAGTTATACATGTTTATGTGTTTGGGCATGTCTAAGCCTATACCTGACGTATAGCTATACGTTGCTTATGAGGTTAACAAAATTTTTTTTGTTGTTAACTATTTTGTATACCGAATTAATTTAGAGACCAAATAATGATCAAGACGATATTCCGCATGAAAATCGGTCAAGTTTTGGCAAAGTTATACATGTTTATGTGTTTGGGCATGTCTAAGCTATACTGACGTATAGCTATACGTTGCTTATGAGGTTAACAAAATTTTTTGTTGTTAACTATTTTGTATACCGAATTAATTTAGAGACCAAATAATGATCAAGACGATATTCCGCATGAAAATCGGTCAAGTTTTGGCAAAGTTATACAATTTAGAGACCAAATAATGATCAAGACGATATTCCGCATGAAAATCGGTCAAGTTTTGGCAAAGTTATACATGTTTATGTGTATGGGCATGTCTAAGCCTATACCTGACGTATAGCTATACGTTGCTTATGAGGTTAACAAAAATTTTTTTTGTTGTTAACTATTTTGTATACCGAATTAATTTAGAGACCAAATAATGATCAAGACGATATTCCGCATGAAAATCGGTCAAGTTTTGGCAAAGTTATACATGTTTATGTGTTTGGGCATGTCTAAGCCTATACCTGACGTATAGCTATACGTTGCTTATGAGGTTAACAAAAATTTTTT
The DNA here is from genome assembly GCF_004354385.1 of Drosophila innubila. Taxonomy (NCBI): domain Eukaryota; kingdom Metazoa; phylum Arthropoda; class Insecta; order Diptera; family Drosophilidae; genus Drosophila; species Drosophila innubila. The sequence goes on from NW_022995376.1 coordinate 27,656,234, forward strand.
TTGTTGTTAACTATTTTGTATACCGAATTAATTTAGAGACCAAATAATGATCAAGACGATATTCCGCATGAAAATCGGTCAAGTTTTGGCAAAGTTATACATGTTTATGTGTTTGGATATGTCTAAGCCTATACTGACGTATTATACGTTGCTTATGAGGTTAACAAAATTTTTTTGTTGTTAACTATTTTGTATACCGAATTAATTTAGAGACCAAATAATGATCAAGACGATATTCCGCATGAAAATCGGTCAAGTTTTGGCAAAGTTATACATGTTTATGTGTTTGGATATGTCTAAGCCTATACCTGACGTATAGCTATACGTTGCTTATGAGGTTAACAAAAATTTTTTTTGTTAACTATTTTGTATACCGAATTAATTTAGAGACCAAATAATGATCAAGACGATATTCCGCATGAAAATCGGTCAAGTTTTGGCAAAGTTATACATGTTTATGTGTTTGGGCATGTCTAAGCCTATACCTGACGTATAGCTATACGTTGCTTATGAGGTTAACAAACATTTTTTTGTTGTTAACTATTTTGTATACCGAATTAATTTAGAGACCAAATAATGATCAAGACGATATTCCGCATGAAAATCGGTCAAGTTTTGGCAAAGTTATACATGTTTATGTGTTTGGGCATGTCTAAGCCTATACTGGACGTATAGCTATACGTTGCTTATGAGGTTAACAAACATTTTTTTTGTTGTTAACTATTTTGTATACCGAATTAATTTAGAGACCAAATAATGATCAAGACGATATTCCGCATGAAAATCGGTCAAGTTTTGGCAAAGTTATACATGCGTTGCTTATGAGGTTAACAAACATTTTTTTTGTTGTTAACTATTTTGTATACCGAATTAATTTAGAGACCAAATAATGATCAAGACGATATTCCGCATGAAAATCGGTCAAGTTTTGGCAAAGTTATACATGTTTATGTGTTTGGGCATGTCTAAGCCTATACCTGACGTATAGCTATACGTTGCTTATGAGGTTAACAAAAATTTTTTTGTTGTTAACTATTTTGTATACCGAATTAATTTAGAGACCAAATAATGATCAAGACGATATTCCGCATGAAAATCGGTCAAGTTTTGGCAAAGTTATACATGTTTATGTGTATGGATGTCTAAGCCTATACCTGACGTATAGCTATACGTTGCTTATGAGGTTAACAAAATTTTTTTTATTGTTAACTATTTTGTATACCGAATTAATTTAGAGACCAAATAATGATCAAGACGATATTCCGCATGAAAATCGGTCAAGTTTTGGCAAAGTTATACATGTTTATGTGTTTGGATATGTCTAAGCCTATACCGAATTTATTTAGAGACCAAATAATGATCAAGACGATATTCCGCATGAAAATCGGTCAAGTTTTGGCAAAGTTATACATGTTTATGTGTTTGGGCATGTCTAAGCCTATACCTGACGTATAGCTATACGTTGCTTATGAGGTTAACAAAATTTTTTTTGTTGTTAACTATTTTGTATACCGAATTAATTTAGAGACCAAATAATGATCAAGACGATATTCCGCATGAAAATCGGTCAAGTTTTGGCAAAGTTATACATGTTTATGTGTTTGGGCATGTCTAAGCCTATACCTGACGTATAGCTATACGTTGCTTATGAGGTTAACAAAAAATTTTTTTTGTTGTTAACTATTTTGTATACCGAATTAATTTAGAGACCAAATAATGATCAAGACGATATTCCGCATGAAAATCGGTCAAGTTTTGGCAAAGTTATACATGTTTATGTGTTTGATATGTCTGCCATACCTGACGTATAGCTATACGTTGCTTATGAGGTTAACAAACATTTTTTTGTTGTTAACTATTTTGTATACCGAATTAATTTAGAGACCAAATAATGATCAAGACGATATTCCGCATGAAAATCGGTCAAGTTTTGGCAAAGTTATACATGTTTATGTGTTTGGGCATGTCTAAGCCTATACCTGACGTATAGCTATACGTTGCTTATGAGGTTAACAAAATTTTTTTTTGTTGTCAACTATTTTGTATACCGAATTAATTTAGAGACCAAATAATGATCAAGACGATATTCCGCATGAAAATCGGTCAAGTTTTGGCAAAGTTATACATGTTTATGTGTATGTCTAAGCCTATACCTGACGTATAGCTATACGTTGCTTATGAGGTTAACAAAAATTTTTTTTGTTGTTAACTATTTTGTATACCGAATTAATTTAGAGACCAAATAATGATCAAGACGATATTCCGCATGAAAATCGGTCAAGTTTTGGCAAAGTTATACATGTTTATGTGTTTGGGCATGTCTAAGCCTATACCTGACGTATAGCTATACGTTGCTTATGAGGTTAACAAAAATTTTTTTTGTTGTTAACTATTTTGTATACCGAATTAATTTAGAGACCAAATAATGATCAAGACGATATTCCGCATGAAAATCGGTCAAGTTTTGGCAAAGTTATACATGTTTATGTGTGTGGATATGTCTAAGCCTATACCTGACGTATACGTTGCTTATGAGGTTAACAAAAATTTTTTTGTTGTTAACTATTTTGTATACCGAATTAATTTAGAGACCAAATAATGATCAAGACGATATTCCGCATGAAAATCGGTCAAGTTTTGGCAAAGTTATACATGTTTATGTGTTTGGGCATGTCTAAGCCTATACCTGACGTATAGCTATACGTTGCTTATGAGGTTAACAAAAATTTTTTTTGTTAACTATTTTGTATACCGAATTAATTTAGAGACCAAATAATGATCAAGACGATATTCCGCATGAAAATCGGTCAAGTTTTGGCAAAGTTATACATGTTTTTTTTGTTAACTATTTTGTATACCGAATTAATTTAGAGACCAAATAATGATCAAGACGATATTCCGCATGAAAATCGGTCAAGTTTTGGCAAAGTTATACATGTTTATGTGTTTGGGCATGTCTATACGTTGCTTATGAGGTTAACAAAAATTTTTTTTGTTGTTAACTATTTTGTATACCGAATTAATTTAGAGACCAAATAATGATCAAGACGATATTCCGCATGAAAATCGGTCAAGTTTTGGCAAAGTTATACATGTTTATGTGTTTGGGACGTATAGCTATACGTTGCTTATGAGGTTAACAAAAATTTTTTTTGTTGTTAACTATTTTGTATACCGAATTAATTTAGAGACCAAATAATGATCAAGACGATATTCCGCATGAAAATCGGTCAAGTTTTGGCAAAGTTATACATGTTTATGTGTTGGCATGTCTGCCTATACTGACGTATAGCTATACGTTGCTTATGAGGTTAACAAAAATTTTTTTTGTTGTTAACTATTTTGTATACCGAATTAATTTAGAGACCAAATAATGATCAAGACGATATTCCGCATGAAAATCGGTCAAGTTTTGGCAAAGTTATACATGTTTATGTGTTTGGGCATGTCTAAGCCTATACCTGACGTATAGCATACGTTGCTTATGAGGTTAACAAAAATTTTTTTTGTTGTTAACTATTTTGTATACCGAATTAATTTAGAGACCAAATAATGATCAAGACGATATTCCGCATGAAAATCGGTCAAGTTTTGGCAAAGTTATGCATGTTTATGTGTTTGGATATAAGCTATACTGACGTATAGCTATACGTTGCTTATGAGGTTAACAAAATTTTTTTGTTGTTAACTATTTTGTATACCGAATTAATTTAGAGACCAAATAATGATCAAGACGATATTCCGCATGAAAATCGGTCAAGTTTTGGCAAAGTTATACATGTTTATGTGTTGGGCATGTCTACCTATACCTGACGTATAGCTATACGTTGCTTATGAGGTTAACAAAAATTTTTTTGTTGTTAACTATTTTGTATACCGAATTAATTTAGAGACCAAATAATGATCAAGACGATATTCCGCATGAAAATCGGTCAAGTTTTGGCAAAGTTATACATGCGTTGCTTATGAGGTTAACAAACATTTTTTTTGTTGTTAACTATTTTGTATACCGAATTAATTTAGAGACCAAATAATGATCAAGACGATATTCCGCATGAAAATCGGTCAAGTTTTGGCAAAGTTATACATGTTTATGTGTATGGGCATGTCTAAGCCTATACCTGACGTATAGCTACGTTGCTTATGAGGTTAACAAACAATTTTTTTGTTGTTAACTATTTTGTATACCGAATTAATTTAGAGACCAAATAATGATCAAGACGATATTCCGCATGAAAATCGGTCAAGTTTTGGCAAAGTTATACATGTTTATGTCTAAGCCTATACCTGACGTATAGCTATACGTTGCTTATGAGGTTAACAAAAATTTTTTTGTTGTTAACTATTTTGTATACCGAATTAATTTAGAGACCAAATAATGATCAAGACGATATTCCGCATGAAAATCGGTCAAGTTTTGGCAAAGTTATACATGTTTATGTGTTTGAGCATGTCTAAGCCTATAAGTTGCTAGATGTGTATAAGAGACAGATTTTGTATACCGAATTAATTAAGAGACCAAATAATGATCAAGACGATATTCCGCATGAAAATCGGTCAAGTTTTGGCAAAGTTATACATGTTTATGTGTTTGGATGTCTGTCATATGACGTATAGCTATACGTTGCTTATGAGGTTAACAAACATTTTTTTTTGTTGTTAACTATTTTGTATACCGAATTAATTTAGAGACCAAATAATGATCAAGACGATATTCCGCATGAAAATCGGTCAAGTTTTGGCAAAGTTATACATGTTTATGTGTTTGATATGTCTGCCTATACTGACGTATAGCTATACGTTGCTTATGAGGTTAACAAAAATTTTTTTTGTTGTTAACTATTTTGTATACCGAATTAATTTAGAGACCAAATAATGATCAAGACGATATTCCGCATGAAAATCGGTCAAGTTTTGGCAAAGTTATACATGTTTATGTGTTGGGCATGTCTAAGCCTATACCTGACGCTATACGTTGCTTATGAGGTTAACAAATTTTTTTTGTTGTTAACTATTTTGTATACCGAATTAATTTAGAGACCAAATAATGATCAAGACGATATTCCGCATGAAAATCGGTCAAGTTTTGGCAAAGTTATACATGTTTATGTGTTTGGGCATGTCTGCATACTGACGTATAGCTATACGTTGCTTATGAGGTTAACAAAATTTTTTTGTTGTTAACTATTTTGTATACCGAATTAATTTAGAGACCAAATAATGATCAAGACGATATTCCGCATGAAAATCGGTCAAGTTTTGGCAAAGTTATACATGTTTATGTGTTTGGGCATGTCTAAGCCTATACCTGACGTATAGCTATACGTTGCTTATGAGGTTAACAAAATTTTTTTGTTGTTAACTATTTTGTATACCGAATTAATTTAGAGACCAAATAATGATCAAGACGATATTCCGCATGAAAATCGGTCAAGTTTTGGCAAAGTTATACATGTTTATGTGTTTGGTATGTCTAAGTATGACGTATAGCTATACGTTGCTTATGAGGTTAACAAAATTTTTTTGTTGTTAACTATTTTGTATACCGAATTAATTTAGAGACCAAATAATGATCAAGACGATATTCCGCATGAAAATCGGTCAAGTTTTGGCAAAGTTATACATGTTTATGTGTTTGGGCATGTCTAAGCTATACTGACGTATAGCTATACGTTGCTTATGAGGTTAACAAACATTTTTTTTGTTGTTAACTATTTTGTATACCGAATTAATTTAGAGACCAAATAATGATCAAGACGATATTCCGCATGAAAATCGGTCAAGTTTTGGCAAAGTTATACATGTTTATGTGTATGGATATGTCTAAGCCTATACCTGACGTATAGCTATACGTTGCTTATGAGGTTAACAAAATTTTTTTGTTGTTAACTATTTTGTATACCGAATTAATTTAGAGACCAAATAATGATCAAGACGATATTCCGCATGAAAATCGGTCAAGTTTTGGCAAAGTTATACATGTTTATGTGTATGGGCATGTCTAAGCCTATACCTGACGTATAGCTATACGTTGCTTATGAGGTTAACAAAAAATATACCGAATTAATTTAGAGACCAAATAATGATCAAGACGATATTCCGCATGAAAATCGGTCAAGTTTTGGCAAAGTTATACATGTTTATGTGTTTGGGCATGTCTAAGCCTATACCTGACGTATAGCTATACGTTGCTTATGAGGTTAACAAAAATTTTTTTTGTTGTTAACTATTTTGTATACCGAATTAATTTAGAGACCAAATAATGATCAAGACGATATTCCGCATGAAAATCGGTCAAGTTTTGGCAAAGTTATACATGTTTATGTGTTTGGGCATGTCTAAGCCTATACCTGACGTATAGCTATACGTTGCTTATGAGGTTAACAAAAATTTTTTTGTTGTTAACTATTTTGTATACCGAATTAATTTAGAGACCAAATAATGATCAAGACGATATTCCGCATGAAAATCGGTCAAGTTTTGGCAAAGTTATACATGTTTATGTGTTTGGGCATGTCTAAGCCTATACTGACGTATAGCTATACGTTGCTTATGAGGTTAACAAAATTTTTTTTTGTTAACTATTTTGTATACCGAATTAATTTAGAGACCAAATAATGATCAAGACGATATTCCGCATGAAAATCGGTCAAGTTTTGGCAAAGTTATACATGTTTATGTGTATGGGCATGTCTAAGCCTATACCTGACGTACGTTGGTTATGACGTTAACAAAAATTTTTTTGTTGTTAGCTACTTTTGTATACCGAATTAATATAGAGACCAAATAATGATCGAGACGATATTCCGCATGAAAATCGGTCAAGTTTTGGCAAAGTTATACATGTTTATGTGTATGGGCATGTCTAAGCCTATACCTGACGTATAGCTATACGTTGCTTATGAGGTTAACAAAATTTTTTTGTTGTTAACTATTTTGTATACCGAATTAATTTAGAGACCAAATAATGATCAAGACGATATTCCGCATGAAAATCGGTCAAGTTTTGGCAAAGTTATACATGTTTATGTGTTGGGCATGTCTCTTATACACATCTAGATGTGTATAAGAGACAAGCCTATACCTGACGTATAGCTATACGTTGCTTATGAGGTTAACAAAAATTTTTTTTGTTGTTAACTATTTTGTATACCGAATTAATTTAGAGACCAAATAATGATCAAGACGATATTCCGCATGAAAATCGGTCAAGTTTTGGCAAAGTTATACATGTTTATGTGTATGGGCATGTCTAAGCCTATACCTGACGTATAGCTATACGTTGCTTATGAGGTTAACAAAATTTTTTTTGTTGTTAACTATTTTGTATACCGAATTAATTTAGAGACCAAATAATGATCAAGACGATATTCCGCATGAAAATCGGTCAAGTTTTGGCAAAGTTATACATGTTTATGTGTTTGGGCATGTCTAAGCCTATACCTGACGTATAGCTATACGTTGCTTATGAGGTTAACAAACATTTTTTTTGTTGTTAACTATTTTGTATACCGAATTAATTTAGAGACCAAATAATGATCAAGACGATATTCCGCATGAAAATCGGTCAAGTTTTGGCAAAGTTATACATGTTTATGTGTTTGGGCATGTCTAAGCCTATACCTGACGTATAGCTATACGTTGCTTATGAGGTTAACAAAATTTTTTTGTTGTTAACTATTTTGTATACCGAATTAATTTAGAGACCAAATAATGATCAAGACGATATTCCGCATGAAAATCGGTCAAGTTTTGGCAAAGTTATACATGTTTATGTGTTTGGGCATGTCTAAGCCTATACCTGACGTATAGCTATACGTTGCTTATGAGGTTAACAAAAATTTTTTTGTTGTTAACTATTTTGTATACCGAATTAATTTAGAGACCAAATAATGATCAAGACGATATTCCGCATGAAAATCGGTCAAGTTTTGGCAAAGTTATACATGTTTATGTGTTTGGGCATGTCTAAGCCTATACCTGACGTATAGCTATACGTTGCTTATGAGGTTAACAAAAATTTTTTTTTTGTTAACTATTTTGTATACCGAATTAATTTAGAGACCAAATAATGATCAAGACGATATTCCGCATGAAAATCGGTCAAGTTTTGGCAAAGTTATACATGTTTATGTGTTGGGCATGTCTAAGCCTATACCTGACGTATAGCTATACGTTGCTTATGAGGTTAACAAAATTTTTTTTGTTGTTAACTATTTTGTATACCGAATTAATTTAGAGACCAAATAATGATCAAGACGATATTCCGCATGAAAATCGGTCAAGTTTTGGCAAAGTTATACATGTTTATGTGTTTGGGCATGTCTAAGCCTATACCTGACGTATAGCTATACGTTGCTTATGAGGTTAACAAAATTTTTTTGTTGTTAACTATTTTGTATACCGAATTAATTTAGAGACCAAATAATGATCAAGACGATATTCCGCATGAAAATCGGTCAAGTTTTGGCAAAGTTATACATGTTTATGTGTATGGGCATGTCTAAGCCTATACCTGACGTATAGCTATACGTTGCTTATGAGGTTAACAAAATTTTTTTTGTTGTTAACTATTTTGTATACCGAATTAATTTAGAGACCAAATAATGATCAAGACGATATTCCGCATGAAAATCGGTCAAGTTTTGGCAAAGTTATACATGTTTATGTGTTTGGGCATGTCTAAGCCTATACCTGACGTATAGCTATACGTTGCTTATGAGGTTAACAAAATTTTTTTGTTGTTAACTATTTTGTATACCGAATTAATTTAGAGACCAAATAATGATCAAGACGATATTCCGCATGAAAATCGGTCAAGTTTTGGCAAAGTTATACATGTTTATGTGTTTGGGCATGTCTAAGCCTATACCTGACGTATAGCTATACGTTGCTTATGAGGTTAACAAAATTTTTTTTGTTGTTAACTATTTTGTATACCGAATTAATTTAGAGACCAAATAATGATCAAGACGATATTCCGCATGAAAATCGGTCAAGTTTTGGCAAAGTTATACATGTTTATGTGTTTGGGCATGTCTAAGCTATACCTGACGTATAGCTATACGTTGCTTATGAGGTTAACAAAATTTTTTTGTTGTTAACTATTTTGTATACCGAATTAATTTAGAGACCAAATAATGATCAAGACGATATTCCGCATGAAAATCGGTCAAGTTTTGGCAAAGTTATACATGTTTATGTGTTGGGCATGTCTAAGCCTATACCTGACGTATAGCTATACGTTGCTTATGAGGTTAACAAAATTTTTTTTGTTGTTAACTATTTTGTATACCGAATTAATTTAGAGACCAAATAATGATCAAGACGATATTCCGCATGAAAATCGGTCAAGTTTTGGCAAAGTTATACATGTTTATGTGTTTGGGCATGTCTAAGCCTATACCTGACGTATAGCTATACGTTGCTTATGAGGTTAACAAAATTTTTTTGTTGTTAACTATTTTGTATACCGAATTAATTTAGAGACCAAATAATGATCAAGACGATATTCCGCATGAAAATCGGTCAAGTTTTGGCAAAGTTATACATGTTTATGTGTTTGGGCATGTCTAAGCCTATACCTGACGTATAGCTATACGTTGCTTATGAGGTTAACAAAATTTTTTTGTTGTTAACTATTTTGTATACCGAATTAATTTAGAGACCAAATAATGATCAAGACGATATTCCGCATGAAAATCGGTCAAGTTTTGGCAAAGTTATACATGTTTATGTGTTTGGGCATGTCTAAGCCTATACCTGACGTATAGCTATACGTTGCTTATGAGGTTAACAAAATTTTTTTTGTTGTTAACTATTTTGTATACCGAATTAATTTAGAGACCAAATAATGATCAAGACGATATTCCGCATGAAAATCGGTCAAGTTTTGGCAAAGTTATACATGTTTATGTGTTTGGGCATGTCTAAGCCTATACCTGACGTATAGCTATACGTTGCTTATGAGGTTAACAAAATTTTTTTTTTGTTAACTATTTTGTATACCGAATTAATTTAGAGACCAAATAATGATCAAGACGATATTCCGCATGAAAATCGGTCAAGTTTTGGCAAAGTTATACATGTTTATGTGTTTGGGCATGTCTAAGCCTATACCTGACGTATAGCTATACGTTGCTTATGAGGTTAACAAAATTTTTTTGTTGTTAACTATTTTGTATACCGAATTAATTTAGAGACCAAATAATGATCAAGACGATATTCCGCATGAAAATCGGTCAAGTTTTGGCAAAGTTATACATGTTTATGTGTTTGGGCATGTCTAAGCCTATACCTGACGTATAGCTATACGTTGCTTATGAGGTTAACAAAATTTTTTTGTTGTTAACTATTTTGTATACCGAATTAATTTAGAGACCAAATAATGATCAAGACGATATTCCGCATGAAAATCGGTCAAGTTTTGGCAAAGTTATACATGTTTATGTGTTGGGCATGTCTAAGCCTATACCTGACGTATAGCTATACGTTGCTTATGAGGTTAACAAAATTTTTTTGTTGTTAACTATTTTGTATACCGAATTAATTTAGAGACCAAATAATGATCAAGACGATATTCCGCATGAAAATCGGTCAAGTTTTGGCAAAGTTATACATGTTTATGTGTTTGGGCATGTCTAAGCCTATACCTGACGTATAGCTATACGTTGCTTATGAGGTTAACAAAATTTTTTTGTTGTTAACTATTTTGTATACCGAATTAATTTAGAGACCAAATAATGATCAAGACGATATTCCGCATGAAAATCGGTCAAGTTTTGGCAAAGTTATACATGTTTATGTGTTTGGGCATGTCTAAGCCTATACCTGACGTATAGCTATACGTTGCTTATGAGGTTAACAAAATTTTTTTTGTTGTTAACTATTTTGTATACCGAATTAATTTAGAGACCAAATAATGATCAAGACGATATTCCGCATGAAAATCGGTCAAGTTTTGGCAAAGTTATACATGTTTATGTGTTTGGGCATGTCTAAGCCTATACCTGACGTATAGCTATACGTTGCTTATGAGGTTAACAAAATTTTTTTTGTTGTTAACTATTTTGTATACCGAATTAATTTAGAGACCAAATAATGATCAAGACGATATTCCGCATGAAAATCGGTCAAGTTTTGGCAAAGTTATACATGTTTATGTGTTGGGCATGTCTAAGCCTATACCTGACGTATAGCTATACGTTGCTTATGAGGTTAACAAAATTTTTTTTGTTGTTAACTATTTTGTATACCGAATTAATTTAGAGACCAAATAATGATCAAGACGATATTCCGCATGAAAATCGGTCAAGTTTTGGCAAAGTTATACATGTTTATGTGTTGGGCATGTCTAAGCCTATACCTGACGTATAGCTATACGTTGCTTATGAGGTTAACAAAATTTTTTTTTTGTTAACTATTTTGTATACCGAATTAATTTAGAGACCAAATAATGATCAAGACGATATTCCGCATGAAAATCGGTCAAGTTTTGGCAAAGTTATACATGTTTATGTGTTTGGGCATGTCTAAGCCTATACCTGACGTATAGCTATACGTTGCTTATGAGGTTAACAAAATTTTTTTTGTTGTTAACTATTTTGTATACCGAATTAATTTAGAGACCAAATAATGATCAAGACGATATTCCGCATGAAAATCGGTCAAGTTTTGGCAAAGTTATACATGTTTATGTGTTTGGGCATGTCTAAGCCTATACCTGACGTATAGCTATACGTTGCTTATGAGGTTAACAAAATTTTTTTGTTGTTAACTATTTTGTATACCGAATTAATTTAGAGACCAAATAATGATCAAGACGATATTCCGCATGAAAATCGGTCAAGTTTTGGCAAAGTTATACATGTTTATGTGTTTGGGCATGTCTAAGCCTATACCTGACGTATAGCTATACGTTGCTTATGAGGTTAACAAAATTTTTTTTGTTGTTAACTATTTTGTATACCGAATTAATTTAGAGACCAAATAATGATCAGACGATATTCCGCATGAAAATCGGTCAAGTTTTGGCAAAGTTATACATGTTTATGTGTTGGGCATGTCTAAGCCTATACCTGACGTATAGCTATACGTTGCTTATGAGGTTAACAAACATTTTTTTTTGTTAACTATTTTGTATACCGAATTAATTTAGAGACCAAATAATGATCAAGACGATATTCCGCATGAAAATCGGTCAAGTTTTGGCAAAGTTATACATGTTTATGTGTTGGGCATGTCTAAGCCAATACCTGACGTATAGCTATACGTTGCTTATGAGGTTAACAAAAATTTTTTTTGTTGTTAACTATTTTGTATACCGAATTAATTTAGAGACCAAATAATGATCAAGACGATATTCCGCATGAAAATCGGTCAAGTTTTGGCAAAGTTATACATGTTTATGTGTTTGGGCATGTCTAAGCCTATACCTGACGTATAGCTATACGTTGCTTATGAGGTTAACAAAATTTTTTTGTTGTTAACTATTTTGTATACCGAATTAATTTAGAGACCAAATAATGATCAAGACGATATTCCGCATGAAAATCGGTCAAGTTTTGGCAAAGTTATACATGTTTATGTGTTGGGCATGTCTAAGCCTATACCTGACGTATAGCTATACGTTGCTTATGAGGTTAACAAAAATTTTTTTTGTTGTTAACTATTTTGTATACCGAATTAATTTAGAGACCAAATAATGATCAAGACGATATTCCGCATGAAAATCGGTCAAGTTTTGGCAAAGTTATACATACCTGACGTATAGCTATACGTTGCTTATGAGGTTAACAAAATTTTTTTTGTTGTTAACTATTTTGTATACCGAATTAATTTAGAGACCAAATAATGATCAAGACGATATTCCGCATGAAAATCGGTCAAGTTTTGGCAAAGTTATACATGTTTATGTGTTTTGGCATGTCTAAGCCTATACCTGACGTATAGCTATACGTTGCTTATGAGGTTAACAAAATTTTTTTGTTGTTAACTATTTTGTATACCGAATTAATTTAGAGACCAAATAATGATCAAGACGATATTCCGCATGAAAATCGGTCAAGTTTTGGCAAAGTTATACATGTTTATGTGTTGGGCATGTCTAAGCCTATACCTGACGTATAGCTATACGTTGCTTATGAGGTTAACAAAAATTTTTTTGTTGTTAACTATTTTGTATACCGAATTAATTTAGAGACCAAATAATGATCAAGACGATATTCCGCATGAAAATCGGTCAAGTTTTGGCAAAGTTATACATGTTTATGTGTTTGGGCATGTCTAAGCCTATACCTGACGTATAGCTATACGTTGCTTATGAGGTTAACAAAATTTTTTTGTTGTTAACTATTTTGTATACCGAATTAATTTAGAGACCAAATAATGATCAAGACGATATTCCGCATGAAAATCGGTCAAGTTTTGGCAAAGTTATACATGTTTATGTGTTGGGCATGTCTAAGCCTATACCTGACGTATAGCTATACGTTGCTTATGAGGTTAACAAAATTTTTTTGTTGTTAACTATTTTGTATACCGAATTAATTTAGAGACCAAATAATGATCAAGACGATATTCCGCATGAAAATCGGTCAAGTTTTGGCAAAGTTATACATGTTTATGTGTTTGGGCATGTCTAAGCCTATACCTGACGTATAGCTATACGTTGCTTATGAGGTTAACAAACATTTTTTTTGTTGTTAACTATTTTGTATACCGAATTAATTTAGAGACCAAATAATGATCAAGACGATATTCCGCATGAAAATCGGTCAAGTTTTGGCAAAGTTATACATGTTTATGTGTTTGGGCATGTCTAAGCCTATACCTGACGTATAGCTATACGTTGCTTATGAGGTTAACAAAATTTTTTTTGTTGTTAACTATTTTGTATACCGAATTAATTTAGAGACCAAATAATGATCAAGACGATATTCCGCATGAAAATCGGTCAAGTTTTGGCAAAGTTATACATGTTTATGTGTATGGGCATGTCTAAGCCTATACCTGACGTATAGCTATACGTTGCTTATGAGGTTAACAAAAATTTTTTTTTGTTAACTATTTTGTATACCGAATTAATTTAGAGACCAAATAATGATCAAGACGATATTCCGCATGAAAATCGGTCAAGTTTTGGCAAAGTTATACATGTTTATGTGTTTGGGCATGTCTAAGCCTATACCTGACGTATAGCTATACGTTGCTTATGAGGTTAACAAAATTTTTTTGTTGTTAACTATTTTGTATACCGAATTAATTTAGAGACCAAATAATGATCAAGACGATATTCCGCATGAAAATCGGTCAAGTTTTGGCAAAGTTATACATGTTTATGTGTTGGGCATGTCTAAGCCTATACCTGACGTATAGCTATACGTTGCTTATGAGGTTAACAAAATTTTTTTGTTGTTAACTATTTTGTATACCGAATTAATTTAGAGACCAAATAATGATCAAGACGATATTCCGCATGAAAATCGGTCAAGTTTTGGCAAAGTTATACATGTTTATGTGTTGGGCATGTCTAAGCCTATACCTGACGTATAGCTATACGTTGCTTATGAGGTTAACAAAATTTTTTTTGTTGTTAACTATTTTGTATACCGAATTAATTTAGAGACCAAATAATGATCAAGACGATATTCCGCATGAAAATCGGTCAAGTTTTGGCAAAGTTATACATGTTTATGTGTTTGGGCATGTCTAAGCCTATACCTGACGTATAGCTATACGTTGCTTATGAGGTTAACAAAATTTTTTTTGTTGTTAACTATTTTGTATACCGAATTAATTTAGAGACCAAATAATGATCAAGACGATATTCCGCATGAATATCGGTCAAGTTTTGGCAAAGTTATACATGTTTATGTGTTTGACGTATAGCTATACGTTGCTTATGAGGTTAACAAAAATTTTTTTTGTTGTTAACTATTTTGTATACCGAATTTATTTAGAGACCAAATAATGATCAAGACGATATTCCGCATGAAAATCGGTCAAGTTTTGGCAAAGTTATACATGTTTATGTGTTTGGGCATGTCTAAGCCTATACCTGACGTATAGCTATACGTTGCTTATGAGGTTAACAAAATTTTTTTTGTTGTTAACTATTTTGTATACCGAATTAATTTAGAGACCAAATAATGATCAAGACGATATTCCGCATGAAAATCGGTCAAGTTTTGGCAAAGTTATACATGTTTATGTGTTGGGCATGTCTAAGCCTATACCTGACGTATAGCTATACGTTGCTTATGAGGTTAACAAAATTTTTTTGTTGTTAACTATTTTGTATACCGAATTAATTTAGAGACCAAATAATGATCAAGACGATATTCCGCATGAAAATCGGTCAAGTTTTGGCAAAGTTATACATGTTTATGTGTTTGGGCATGTCTAAGCCTATACCTGACGTATAGCTATACGTTGCTTATGAGGTTAACAAAATTTTTTTTGTTGTTAACTATTTTGTATACCGAATTAATTTAGAGACCAAATAATGATCAAGACGATATTCCGCATGAAAATCGGTCAAGTTTTGGCAAAGTTATACATGTTTATGTGTTTGGGCATGTCTAAGCCTATACCTGACGTATAGCTATACGTTGCTTATGAGGTTAACAAAATTTTTTTGTTGTTAACTATTTTGTATACCGAATTAATTTAGAGACCAAATAATGATCAAGACGATATTCCGCATGAAAATCGGTCAAGTTTTGGCAAAGTTATACATGTTTATGTGTTTGGGCATGTCTAAGCCTATACCTGACGTATAGCTATACGTTGCTTATGAGGTTAACAAAAATTTTTTTTGTTGTTAACTATTTTGTATACCGAATTAATTTAGAGACCAAATAATGATCAAGACGATATTCCGCATGAAAATCGGTCAAGTTTTGGCAAAGTTATACATGTTTATGTGTTTGGGCATGTCTAAGCCTATACCTGACGTATAGCTATATGAGGTTAACAAAATTTTTTTGTTGTTAACTATTTTGTATACCGAATTAATTTAGAGACCAAATAATGATCAAGACGATATTCCGCATGAAAATCGGTCAAGTTTTGGCAAAGTTATACATGTTTATGTGTTTGGGCATGTCTAAGCCTATACCTGACGTATAGCTATACGTTGCTTATGAGGTTAACAAAATTTTTTTTGTTGTTAACTATTTTGTATACCGAATTAATTTAGAGACCAAATAATGATCAAGACGATATTCCGCATGAAAATCGGTCAAGTTTTGGCAAAGTTATACATGTTTATGTGTTTGGGCATGTCTAAGCCTATACCTGACGTATAGCTATACGTTGCTTATGAGGTTAACAAAATTTTTTTGTTGTTAACTATTTTGTATACCGAATTAATTTAGAGACCAAATAATGATCAAGACGATATTCCGCATGAAAATCGGTCAAGTTTTGGCAAAGTTATACATGTTTATGTGTTGGGCATGTCTAAGCCTATACCTGACGTATAGCTATACGTTGCTTATGAGGTTAACAAAATTTTTTTTGTTGTTAACTATTTTGTATACCGAATTAATTTAGAGACCAAATAATGATCAAGACGATATTCCGCATGAAAATCGGTCAAGTTTTGGCAAAGTTATACATGTTTATGTGTTTGGGCATGTCTAAGCCTATACCTGACGTATAGCTATACGTTGCTTATGAGGTTAACAAAAATTTTTTTGTTGTTAACTATTTTGTATACCGAATTAATTTAGAGACCAAATAATGATCAAGACGATATTCCGCATGAAAATCGGTCAAGTTTTGGCAAAGTTATACATGTTTATGTGTTTGGGCATGTCTAAGCCTATACCTGACGTATAGCTATACGTTGCTTATGAGGTTAACAAAATTTTTTTTGTTGTTAACTATTTTGTATACCGAATTAATTTAGAGACCAAATAATGATCAAGACGATATTCCGCATGAAAATCGGTCAAGTTTTGGCAAAGTTATACATGTTTATGTGTTTGGGCATGTCTAAGCCTATACCTGACGTATAGCTATACGTTGCTTATGAGGTTAACAAAATTTTTTTGTTGTTAACTATTTTGTATACCGAATTAATTTAGAGACCAAATAATGATCAAGACGATATTCCGCATGAAAATCGGTCAAGTTTTGGCAAAGTTATACATGTTTATGTGTTTGGGCATGTCTAAGCCTATACCTGACGTATAGCTATACGTTGCTTATGAGGTTAACAAAATTTTTTTGTTGTTAACTATTTTGTATACCGAATTAATTTAGAGACCAAATAATGATCAAGACGATATTCCGCATGAAAATCGGTCAAGTTTTGGCAAAGTTATACATGTTTATGTGTTGGGCATGTCTAAGCCTATACCTGACGTATAGCTATACGTTGCTTATGAGGTTAACAAAATTTTTTTGTTGTTAACTATTTTGTATACCGAATTAATTTAGAGACCAAATAATGATCAAGACGATATTCCGCATGAAAATCGGTCAAGTTTTGGCAAAGTTATACATGTTTATGTGTTGGGCATGTCTAAGCCTATACCTGACGTATAGCTATACGTTGCTTATGAGGTTAACAAAAATTTTTTTGTTGTTAACTATTTTGTATACCGAATTAATTTAGAGACCAAATAATGATCAAGACGATATTCCGCATGAAAATCGGTCAAGTTTTGGCAAAGTTATACATGTTTATGTGTTTGGGCATGTCTAAGCCTATACCTGACGTATAGCTATACGTTGCTTATGAGGTTAACAAAATTTTTTTTGTTGTTAACTATTTTGTATACCGAATTAATTTAGAGACCAAATAATGATCAAGACGATATTCCGCATGAAAATCGGTCAAGTTTTGGCAAAGTTATACATGTTTATGTGTTGGGCATGTCTAAGCCTATACCTGACGTATAGCTATACGTTGCTTATGAGGTTAACAAAATTTTTTTGTTGTTAACTATTTTGTATACCGAATTAATTTAGAGACCAAATAATGATCAAGACGATATTCCGCATGAAAATCGGTCAAGTTTTGGCAAAGTTATACATGTTTATGTGTTTGGGCATGTCTAAGCCTATACCTGACGTATAGCTATACGTTGCTTATGAGGTTAACAAAATTTTTTTTGTTGTTAACTATTTTGTATACCGAATTAATTTAGAGACCAAATAATGATCAAGACGATATTCCGCATGAAAATCGGTCAAGTTTTGGCAAAGTTATACATGTTTATGTGTTGGGCATGTCTAAGCCTATACCTGACGTATAGCTATACGTTGCTTATGAGGTTAACAAAATTTTTTTGTTGTTAACTATTTTGTATACCGAATTAATTTAGAGACCAAATAATGATCAAGACGATATTCCGCATGAAAATCGGTCAAGTTTTGGCAAAGTTATACATGTTTATGTGTTTGGGCATGTCTAAGCCTATACCTGACGTATAGCTATACGTTGCTTATGAGGTTAACAAAATTTTTTTTGTTGTTAACTATTTTGTATACCGAATTAATTTAGAGACCAAATAATGATCAAGACGATATTCCGCATGAAAATCGGTCAAGTTTTGGCAAAGTTATACATGTTTATGTGTGGGCATGTCTAAGCCTATACCTGACGTATAGCTATACGTTGCTTATGAGGTTAACAAAATTTTTTTGTTGTTAACTATTTTGTATACCGAATTAATTTAGAGACCAAATAATGATCAAGACGATATTCCGCATGAAAATCGGTCAAGTTTTGGCAAAGTTATACATGTTTATGTGTATGGGCATGTCTAAGCCTATACCTGACGTATAGCTATACGTTGCTTATGAGGTTAACAAAAATTTTTTTTGTTGTTAACTATTTTGTATACCGAATTAATTTAGAGACCAAATAATGATCAAGACGATATTCCGCATGAAAATCGGTCAAGTTTTGGCAAAGTTATACATGTTTATGTGTAGGGGCATGTCTAAGCCTATACCTGACGTATGAGGTTAACAAACATTTTTTTTATTGTTAACTATTTTGTATACCGAATTAATTCAGAGAACAAATAATGATCAAGACGATATTCCGCATGAAAATCGGTCAAGTTTTGGCAAAGTTATACATGTTTATGTGTATGGGTATGTCTTAGCCTATACCTGACGTATAGCTATACGTTGCTTATGAGATTCACAAAATTTTTTTTGTTGTTAACTATTTTGTATACCGAATTAATTTAGAGACCAAATAATGATCAAGACGATATTCCGCATGAAAATCGGTCAAGTTTTGGCAAAGTTATACATGTTTATGTGTATGGGCATGTCTAAGCCTATACCTGACGTATAGCTATACGTTGCTTATGAGGTTAACAAAATTTTTTTTGTTGTTAACTATTTTGTATACCGAATTAATTTAGAGACCAAATAATGATCAAGACGATATTCCGCATGAAAATCGGTCAAGTTTTGGCAAAGTTATACATGTTTATGTGTTGGGCATGTCTAAGCCTATACTGACGTATGAGGTTAACAAAATTTTTTTGTTGTTAACTATTTTGTATACCGAATTAATTTAGAGACCAAATAATGATCAAGACGATATTCCGCATGAAAATCGGTCAAGTTTTGGCAAAGTTATACATGTTTATGTGTATGGGCATGTCTAAGCCTATACCTGACGTATAGCTATACGTTGCTTATGAGGTTAACAAAATTTTTTTGTTGTTAACTATTTTGTATACCGAATTAATTTAGAGACCAAATAATGATCAAGACGATATTCCGCATGAAAATCGGTCAAGTTTTGGCAAAGTTATACATGTTTATGTGTTTGGGCATGTCTAAGCCTATACCTGACGTATAGCTATACGTTGCTTATGAGGTTAACAAAAATTTTTTTTGTTGTTAACTATTTTGTATACCGAATTAATTTAGAGACCAAATAATGATCAAGACGATATTCCGCATGAAAATCGGTCAAGTTTTGGCAAAGTTATACATGTTTATGTGTTAAGCCTATACCTGACGTATAGCTATACGTTGCTTATGAGGTTAACAAAAATTTTTTTTGTTGTTAACTATTTTGTATACCGAATTAATTTAGAGACCAAATAATGATCAAGACGATATTCCGCATGAAAATCGGTCAAGTTTTGGCAAAGTTATACATGTTTATGTGTTTGGGCATGTCTAAGCCTATACCTGACGTATAGCTATACGTTGCTTATGAGGTTAACAAAATTTTTTTTGTTGTTAACTATTTTGTATACCGAATTAATTTAGAGACCAAATAATGATCAAGACGATATTCCGCATGAAAATCGGTCAAGTTTTGGCAAAGTTATACATGTTTATGTGTTTGGGCATGTCTAAGCCTATACCTGACGTATAGCTATACGTTGCTTATGAGGTTAACAAAATTTTTTTGTTGTTAACTATTTTGTATACCGAATTAATTTAGAGACCAAATAATGATCAAGACGATATTCCGCATGAAAATCGGTCAAGTTTTGGCAAAGTTATACATGTTTATGTGTTGGGCATGTCTAAGCCTATACCTGACGTATAGCTATACGTTGCTTATGAGGTTAACAAAATTTTTTTTGTTGTTAACTATTTTGTATACCGAATTAATTTAGAGACCAAATAATGATCAAGACGATATTCCGCATGAAAATCGGTCAAGTTTTGGCAAAGTTATACATGTTTATGTGTTTGGGCATGTCTAAGCCTATACCTGACGTATAGCTATACGTTGCTTATGAGGTTAACAAAATTTTTTTTGTTGTTAACTATTTTGTATA
Source organism: Drosophila innubila (assembly GCF_004354385.1). Taxonomy (NCBI): domain Eukaryota; kingdom Metazoa; phylum Arthropoda; class Insecta; order Diptera; family Drosophilidae; genus Drosophila; species Drosophila innubila. The sequence goes on from NW_022995376.1 coordinate 27,677,014, forward strand.
CCGAATTAATTTAGAGACCAAATAATGATCAAGACGATATTCCGCATGAAAATCGGTCAAGTTTTGGCAAAGTTATACATGTTTATGTGTTTGGGCATGTCTAAGCCTATACCTGACGTATAGCTATACGTTGCTTATGAGGTTAACAAAATTTTTTTTGTTGTTAACTATTTTGTATACCGAATTAATTTAGAGACCAAATAATGATCAAGACGATATTCCGCATGAAAATCGGTCAAGTTTTGGCAAAGTTATACATGTTTATGTGTTGGGCATGTCTAAGCCTATACCTGACGTATAGCTATACGTTGCTTATGAGGTTAACAAAATTTTTTTGTTGTTAACTATTTTGTATACCGAATTAATTTAGAGACCAAATAATGATCAAGACGATATTCCGCATGAAAATCGGTCAAGTTTTGGCAAAGTTATACATGTTTATGTGTTGGGCATGTCTAAGCCTATACCTGACGTATAGCTATACGTTGCTTATGAGGTTAACAAAATTTTTTTTGTTGTTAACTATTTTGTATACCGAATTAATTTAGAGACCAAATAATGATCAAGACGATATTCCGCATGAAAATCGGTCAAGTTTTGGCAAAGTTATACATGTTTATGTGTTGGGCATGTCTAAGCCTATACTGGACGTATAACTATACGTTGCTTATGAGGTTAACAAAATATGTTTTTGTTGTGACTATTTTGTATACCGAATTAATTTAGAGACCAAATAATGATCAAGACGATATTCCGCATGAAAATCGGTCAAGTTTTGGCAAAGTTATGGCTAAGCCTATACCTGACGTATAGCTATACGTTGCTTATGAGGTTAACAAAATTTTTTTTTGTTGTTAACTATTTTGTATACCGAATTAATTTAGAGACCAAATAATGATCAAGACGATATTCCGCATGAAAATCGGTCAAGTTTTGGCAAAGTTATACATGTTTATGTGTATGGGCATGTCTAAGCCTATACCTGACGTATAGCTATACGTTGCTTATGAGGTTAACAAAAATTTTTTTGTTGTTAACTATTTTGTATACCGAATTAATTTAGAGACCAAATAATGATCAAGACGATATTCCGCATGAAAATCGGTCAAGTTTTGGCAAAGTTATACATGTTTATGTGTTTGGGCATGTCTAAGCCTATACCTGACGTATAGCTATACGTTGCTTATGAGGTTAACAAAATTTTTTTTGTTGTTAACTATTTTGTATACCGAATTAATTTAGAGACCAAATAATGATCAAGACGATATTCCGCATGAAAATCGGTCAAGTTTTGGCAAAGTTATACATGTTTATGTGTTTGGGCATGTCTAAGCTATACTGACGTATAGCTATACGTTGCTTATGAGGTTAACAAAATTTTTTTTGTTGTTAACTATTTTGTATACCGAATTAATTTAGAGACCAAATAATGATCAAGACGATATTCCGCATGAAAATCGGTCAAGTTTTGGCAAAGTTATACATGTTTATGTGTTGGGCATGTCTAAGCTATACCTGACGTATAGCTATACGTTGCTTATGAGGTTAACAAAATTTTTTTTGTTGTTAACTATTTTGTATACCGAATTAATTTAGAGACCAAATAATGATCAAGACGATATTCCGCATGAAAATCGGTCAAGTTTTGGCAAAGTTATACATGTTTATGTGTTTGGGCATGTCTAAGCTATACCTGACGTATAGCTATACGTTGCTTATGAGGTTAACAAAATTTTTTTGTTGTTAACTATTTTGTATACCGAATTAATTTAGAGACCAAATAATGATCAAGACGATATTCCGCATGAAAATCGGTCAAGTTTTGGCAAAGTTATACATGTTTATGTGTATGGGCATGTCTAAGCCTATACCTGACGTATAGCTATACGTTGCTTATGAGGTTAACAAAATTTTTTTTGTTGTTAACTATTTTGTATACCGAATTAATTTAGAGACCAAATAATGATCAAGACGATATTCCGCATGAAAATCGGTCAAGTTTTGGCAAAGTTATACATGTTCTCTCTTATACACATCTAGATGTGTATATGTCTAAGCCTATACCTGACGTATAGCTATACGTTGCTTATGAGGTTAACAAAAAATTTTTTTTGTTGTTAACTATTTTGTATACCGAATTAATTTAGAGACCAAATAATGATCAAGACGATATTCCGCATGAAAATCGGTCAAGTTTTGGCAAAGTTATACATGTTTATGTGTTTGGGCATGTCTAAGCCTATACCTGACGTATAGCTATACGTTGCTTATGAGGTTAACAAAAATTTTTTTTGTTGTTAACTATTTTGTATACCGAATTAATTTAGAGACCAAATAATGATCAAGACGATATTCCGCATGAAAATCGGTCAAGTTTTGGCAAAGTTATACATGTTTATGTGTTTGGGCATGTCTAAGCCTATACCTGACGTATAGCTATACGTTGCTTATGAGGTTAACAAAAATTTTTTTGTTGTTAACTATTTTGTATACCGAATTAATTTAGAGACCAAATAATGATCAAGACGATATTCCGCATGAAAATCGGTCAAGTTTTGGCAAAGTTATACATGTTTATGTGTTTGGGCATGTCTAAGCCTATACCTGACGTATAGCTATACGTTGCTTATGAGGTTAACAAAAATTTTTTTTGTTGTTAACTATTTTGTATACCGAATTAATTTAGAGACCAAATAATGATCAAGACGATATTCCGCATGAAAATCGGTCAAGTTTTGGCAAAGTTATACATGTTAATGTGTATGGGCATGTCTAAGCCTATACCTGACGTATAGCTATACGTTGCTTATGAGGTTAACAAAATTTTTTTTGTTGTTAACTATTTTGTATACCGAATTAATTTAGAGACCAAATAATGATCAAGACGATATTCCGCATGAAAATCGGTCAAGTTTTGGCAAAGTTATACATGTTTATGTGTTTGGGCATGTCTAAGCCTATACCTGACGTATAGCTATACGTTGCTTATGAGGTTAACAAAATTTTTTTGTTGTTAACTATTTTGTATACCGAATTAATTTAGAGACCAAATAATGATCAAGACGATATTCCGCATGAAAATCGGTCAAGTTTTGGCAAAGTTATACATGTTTATGTGTTGGGCATGTCTAAGCCTATACCTGACGTATAGCTATACGTTGCTTATGAGGTTAACAAAATTTTTTTGTTGTTAACTATTTTGTATACCGAATTAATTTAGAGACCAAATAATGATCAAGACGATATTCCGCATGAAAATCGGTCAAGTTTTGGCAAAGTTATACATGTTTATGTGTTGGGCATGTCTAAGCCTATACCTGACGTATAGCTATACGTTGCTTATGAGGTTAACAAAATTTTTTTTGTTGTTAACTATTTTGTATACCGAATTAATTTAGAGACCAAATAATGATCAAGACGATATTCCGCATGAAAATCGGTCAAGTTTTGGCAAAGTTATACATGTTTATGTGTTTGGGCATGTCTAAGCCTATACCTGACGTATAGCTATACGTTGCTTATGAGGTTAACAAAATTTTTTTGTTGTTAACTATTTTGTATACCGAATTAATTTAGAGACCAAATAATGATCAAGACGATATTCCGCATGAAAATCGGTCAAGTTTTGGCAAAGTTATACATGTTTATGTGTTGGGCATGTCTAAGCCTATACCTGACGTATAGCTATACGTTGCTTATGAGGTTAACAAAATTTTTTTTGTTGTTAACTATTTTGTATACCGAATTAATTTAGAGACCAAATAATGATCAAGACGATATTCCGCATGAAAATCGGTCAAGTTTTGGCAAAGTTATACATGTTTATGTGTATGGGCATGTCTAAGCCTATACCTGACGTATAGCTATACGTTGCTTATGAGGTTAACAAAAATTTTTTTTGTTGTTAACTATTTTGTATACCGAATTAATTTAGAGACCAAATAATGATCAAGACGATATTCCGCATGAAAATCGGTCAAGTTTTGGCAAAGTTATACATGTTTATGTGTTTGGGCATGTCTAAGCCTATACCTGACGTATAGCTATACGTTGCTTATGAGGTTAACAAAATTTTTTTGTTGTTAACTATTTTGTATACCGAATTAATTTAGAGACCAAATAATGATCAAGACGATATTCCGCATGAAAATCGGTCAAGTTTTGGCAAAGTTATACATGTTTATGTGTTTGGGCATGTCTAAGCCTATACCTGACGTATAGCTATACGTTGCTTATGAGGTTAACAAAATTTTTTTTGTTGTTAACTATTTTGTATACCGAATTAATTTAGAGACCAAATAATGATCAAGACGATATTCCGCATGAAAATCGGTCAAGTTTTGGCAAAGTTATACATGTTTATGTGTTGGGCATGTCTAAGCCTATACCTGACGTATAGCTATACGTTGCTTATGAGGTTAACAAAATTTTTTTGTTGTTAACTATTTTGTATACCGAATTAATTTAGAGACCAAATAATGATCAAGACGATATTCCGCATGAAAATCGGTCAAGTTTTGGCAAAGTTATACATGTTTATGTGTTGGGCATGTCTAAGCCTATACCTGACGTATAGCTATACGTTGCTTATGAGGTTAACAAAATTTTTTTTGTTGTTAACTATTTTGTATACCGAATTAATTTAGAGACCAAATAATGATCAAGACGATATTCCGCATGAAAATCGGTCAAGTTTTGGCAAAGTTATACATGTTTATGTGTATGGGCATGTCTAAGCCTATACCTGACGTATAGCTATACGTTGCTTATGAGGTTAACAAAATTTTTTTTTGTTAACTATTTTGTATGCCGAATTAATTTAGAGACCAAATAATGATCAAGACGATATTCCGCATAAAAATCGGTCAAGTTTTGGCAAAGTTATACATGTTTATGTGTTTGGGCATGTCTAAGCATATACCTGACGTATAGCTATACGTTGCTTATGAGGTTAACAAAATTTTTTTTGTTGTTAACTATTTTGTATACCGAATTAATTTAGAGACCAAATAATGATCAAGACGATATTCCGCATGAAAATCGGTCAAGTTTTGGCAAAGTTATACATGTTTATGTGTATGGGCATGTCTAAGCATACCTGACGTATAGCTATACGTTGCTTATGAGGTTAACAAAATTTTTTTGTTGTTAACTATTTTGTATACCGAATTAATTTAGAGACCAAATAATGATCAAGACGATATTCCGCATGAAAATCGGTCAAGTTTTGGCAAAGTTATACATGTTTATGTGTTGGGCATGTCTAAGCCTATACCTGACGTATAGCTATACGTTGCTTATGAGGTTAACAAAAATTTTTTTTGTTGTTAACTATTTTGTATACCGAATTAATTTAGAGACCAAATAATGATCAAGACGATATTCCGCATGAAAATCGGTCAAGTTTTGGCAAAGTTATACATGTTTATGTGTTTGGGCATGTCTAAGCTATACCTGACGTATAGCTATACGTTGCTTATGAGGTTAACAAAATTTTTTTGTTGTTAACTATTTTGTAAACCGAATTAATTTAGAGACCAAATAATGATCAAGACGATATTCCGCATGAAAATCGGTCAAGTTTTGGCAAAGTTATACATGTTTATGTGTTTGGGCATGTCTAAGCCTATACCTGACGTATAGCTATACGTTACTTATGAGGTTAACAAAATTTTTTTGTTGTTAACTATTATGTATACCGAATTAATTTAGAGACCAAATAATGATCAAGACGATATTCCGCATGAAAATCGGTCAAGTTTTGGCAAAGTTATACATGTTTATGTGTTTGGGTATGTCTAGCTATACGTTGCTTATGAGGTTAACAAAATTTTTTTTGTTGTTAGCTATTTTGTATACCGAATTAATTTAGAGACCAAATAATGATCAAGACGATATTCCGCATGAAAATCGGTCAAGTTTTGGCAAAGTTATACATGTTTATGTGTTTGGGCATGTCTAAGCCTATACCTGACGTATAGCTATACGTTGCTTATGAGGTTAACAAAATTTTTTTGTTGTTAACTATTTTGTATACCGAATTAATTTAGAGACCAAATAATGATCAAGACGATATTCCGCATGAAAATCGGTCAAGTTTTGGCAAAGTTATACATGTTTATGTGTGGGCATGTCTAAGCCTATACCTGACGTATAGCTATACGTTGCTTATGAGGTTAACAAAATTTTTTTTGTTGTTAACTATTTTGTATACCGAATTAATTTAGAGACCAAATAATGATCAAGACGATATTCCGCATGAAAATCGGTCAAGTTTTGGCAAAGTTATACATGTTTATGTGTATGGGCATGTCTAAGCCTATACCTGACGTATAGCTATACGTTGCTTATGAGGTTAACAAAAATTTTTTTGTTGTTAACTATTTTGTATACCGAATTAATTTAGAGACCAAATAATGATCAAGACGATATTCCGCATGAAAATCGGTCAAGTTTTGGCAAAGTTATACATGTTTATGTGTTTGGGCATGTCTAAGCCTATACCTGACGTATAGCTATACGTTGCTTATGAGGTTAACAAAATTTTTTTTGTTGTTAACTATTTTGTATACCGAATTAATTTAGAGACCAAATAATGATCAAGACGATATTCCGCATGAAAATCGGTCAAGTTTTGGCAAAGTTATACATGTTTATGTGTTTGGGCATGTCTAAGCCTATACCTGACGTATAGCTATACGTTGCTTATGAGGTTAACAAAATTTTTTTGTTGTTAACTATTTTGTATACCGAATTAATTTAGAGACCAAATAATGATCAAGACGATATTCCGCATGAAAATCGGTCAAGTTTTGGCAAAGTTATACATGTTTATGTGTTTGGGCATGTCTAAGCCTATACCTGACGTATAGCTATACGTTGCTTATGAGGTTAACAAAATTTTTTTTTGTTAACTATTTTGTATACCGAATTAATTTAGAGACCAAATAATGATCAAGACGATATTCCGCATGAAAATCGGTCAAGTTTTGGCAAAGTTATACATGTTTATGTGTTTGGGCATGTCTAAGCCTATACCTGACGTATAGCTATACGTTGCTTATGAGGTTAACAAAAATTTTTTTTGTTGTTAACTATTTTGTATACCGAATTAATTTAGAGACCAAATAATGATCAAGACGATATTCCGCATGAAAATCGGTCAAGTTTTGGCAAAGTTATACATGTTTATGTGTATGTATATTCCGCATGAAAATCGGTCAAGTTTTGGCAAAGTTATACATGTTTATGTGTATGGGCATGTCTAAGCCTATACCTGACGTATAGCTATACGTTGCTTATGAGGTTAACAAAAATTTTTTTTGTTGTTAACTATTTTGTATACCGAATTAATTTAGAGACCAAATAATGATCAAGACGATATTCCGCATGAAAATCGGTCAAGTTTTGGCAAAGTTATACATGTTTATGTGTTTGGGCATGTCTAAGCCTATACTGGACGTATAGCTATACGTTGCTTATGAGGTTAACAAACATTTTTTTTTTGTTAACTATTTTGTATACCGAATTAATTTAGAGACCAAATAATGATCAAGACGATATTCCGCATGAAAATCGGTCAAGTTTTGGCAAAGTTATACATGTTTATGTGTATGGGCATGTCTAAGCCTATACCTGACGTATAGCTATACGTTGCTTATGAGGTTAACAAACTATTTTGTATACCGAATTAATTTAGAGACCAAATAATGATCAAGACGATATTCCGCATGAAAATCGGTCAAGTTTTGGCAAAGTTATACATGTTTATGTGTTTGGGCATGTCTAAGTATACCTGACGTATAGCTATACGTTGCTTATGAGGTTAACAAAAATTTTTTTTTGTTAACTATTTTGTATACCGAATTAATTTAGAGACCAAATAATGATCAAGACGATATTCCGCATGAAAATCGGTCAAGTTTTGGCAAAGTTATACATGTTTATGTGTTTGGGCATGTCTAAGCCTATACCTGACGTATAGCTATACGTTGCTTATGAGGTTAACAAACATTTTTTTTGTTGTTAACTATTTTGTATACCGAATTAATTTAGAGACCAAATAATGATCAAGACGATATTCCGCATGAAAATCGGTCAAGTTTTGGCAAAGTTATACATGTTTATGTGTTTGGGCATGTCTAAGCCTATACCTGACGTATAGCTATACGTTGCTTATGAGGTTAACAAAAATTTTTTTGTTGTTAACTATTTTGTATACCGAATTAATTTAGAGACCAAATAATGATCAAGACGATATTCCGCATGAAAATCGGTCAAGTTTTGGCAAAGTTATACATGTTTATGTGTTTGGGCATGTCTAAGCCTATACCTGACGTATAGCTATACGTTGCTTATGAGGTTAACAAAATTTTTTTTGTTGTTAACTATTTTGTATACCGAATTAATTTAGAGACCAAATAATGATCAAGACGATATTCCGCATGAAAATCGGTCAAGTTTTGGCAAAGTTATACATGTTTATGTGTATGGGCATGTCTAAGCCTATACCTGACGTATAGCTATACGTTGCTTATGAGGTTAACAAAAATTTTTTTTGTTGTTAACTATTTTGTATACCGAATTAATTTAGAGACCAAATAATGATCAAGACGATATTCCGCATGAAAATCGGTCAAGTTTTGGCAAAGTTATACATGTTTATGTGTATGGGCATGGCGTATAGCTATACGTTGCTTATGAGGTTAACAAAAATTTTTTTGTTGTTAACTATTTTGTATACCGAATTAATTTAGAGACCAAATAATGATCAAGACGATATTCCGCATGAAAATCGGTCAAGTTTTGGCAAAGTTATACATGTTTATGTGTTGGGTATGTCTAAGCCTATACTGGACGTATAGCTATACGTTGCTTATGAGGTTAACAAACATTTTTTTGTTGTTAACTATTTTGTATACCGAATTAATTTAGAGACCAAATAATGATCAAGACGATATTCCGCATGAAAATCGGTCAAGTTTTGGCAAAGTTATACATGTTTATGTGTTTGGGCATGTCTAAGCCTATACCTGACGTATAGCTATACGTTGCTTATGAGGTTAACAAAAATTTTTTTTGTTGTTAACTATTTTGTATACCGAATTAATTTAGAGACCAAATAATGATCAAGACGATATTCCGCATGAAAATCGGTCAAGTTTTGGCAAAGTTATACATGTTTATGTGTTTGGGCATGTCTAAGCCTATACCTGACGTATAGCTATACGTTGCTTATGAGGTTAACAAAATTTTTTTGTTGTTAACTATTTTGTATACCGAATTAATTTAGAGACCAAATAATGATCAAGACGATATTCCGCATGAAAATCGGTCAAGTTTTGGCAAAGTTATACATGTTTATGTGTATGGGCATGTATACCTAGAAGTATAGCTATACGTTGCTTATGAGGTTAACAAAAATTTTTTTTGTTGTTAACTATTTTGTATACCGAATTAATTTAGAGACCAAATAATGATCAAGACGATATTCCGCATGAAAATCGGTCAAGTTTTGGCAAAGTTATACATGTTTATGTGTTTGGGCATGTCTAAGCCTATACCTGACGTATAGCTATACGTTGCTTATGAGGTTAACAAAAATTTTTTTTGTTGTTAACTATTTTGTATACCGAATTAATTTAGAGACCAAATAATGATCAAGACGATATTCCGCATGAAAATCGGTCAAGTTTTGGCAAAGTTATACATGTTTATGTGTTTGGGCATGTCTAAGCCTATACTGACGTATAGCTATACGTTGCTTATGAGGTTAACAAAATTTTTTTTGTTGTTAACTATTTTGTATACCGAATTAATTTAGAGACCAAATAATGATCAAGACGATATTCCGCATGAAAATCGGTCAAGTTTTGGCAAAGTTATACATGTTTATGTGTATGGGCATGTCTAAGCCTATACCTGACGTATAGCTATACGTTGCTTATGAGGTTAACAAATATTTTTTTTGTTGTTAACTATTTTGTATACCGAATTAATTTAGAGACCAAATAATGATCAAGACGATATTCCGCATGAAAATCGGTCAAGTTTTGGCAAAGTTATACATGTTTATGTGTATGGGCATGTCTAAGCCTATACCTGACGTATAGCTATACGTTGCTTATGAGGTTAACAAAAATTTTTTTGTTGTTAACTATTTTGTATACCGAATTAATTTAGAGACCAAATAATGATCAAGACGATATTCCGCATGAAAATCGGTCAAGTTTTGGCAAAGTTATACATGTTTATGTGTATGGGCATGTCTAAGCCTATACCTGACGTATAGCTATACGTTGCTTATGAGGTTAACAAAATTTTTTTTGTTGTTAACTATTTTGTATACCGAATTAATTTAGAGACCAAATAATGATCAAGACGATATTCCGCATGAAAATCGGTCAAGTTTTGGCAAAGTTATACATGTTTATGTGTATGGGCATGTCTAAGCCTATACCTGACGTATAGCTATACGTTGCTTATGAGGTTAACAAAAATTTTTTTGTTGTTAACTATTTTGTATACCGAATTAATTTAGAGACCAAATAATGATCAAGACGATATTCCGCATGAAAATCGGTCAAGTTTTGGCAAAGTTATACATGTTTATGAGGTTAACAAAAATTTTTTTTGTTGTTAACTATTTTGTATACCGAATTAATTTAGAGACCAAATAATGATCAAGACGATATTCCGCATGAAAATCGGTCAAGTTTTGGCACGCTACGATTACATTGAGTACGATGATGGTCGTGTGCTCGGCATGGATTTCGGTAACCAGGATAAGAACTGTGCAACAGGTAGGCTTCTCAATCAAATATTTTCATTAAAATACAGATACTTTTTGCCTTATATATATTTTTAGTGATATTTATTCTGACGTTAATATCTTAACATATTTTATAGTACGATATGTTTATTTAGATTTTTAAATATATTTTAATTCATGTTTTGGTTGCATTTAAGCTGCGAATCCTTTTTGTTTTTTTACCTCTCAATCTTTTTTCATTGTATTAAATTGTATTTATTTCTTTCAAATATGTTCTGTTTTTAATTTTCAAAGTCAAACACTAAAATGGAAAAAACCGCGACTTGTTAATACAATTCATTTCATCATACATTATTATCTATTTACAATATAATCGGGGGTGCCACAGACATCCCATCCAAGTTTTCAGTTTCAAAAATACAGATTGTCATTTTAGTCAAAAAATGTTTTGTTTAGTTAACTTTTTCCGAGTTTTTACTATTAAGCTATTATAAACTAATTTTTAATTATACATATTTTAATTATATGGTCACGTTGGATCTTCTGGCGTTGCAACTACTGCTTCTGTCTCTGCGATGAGGAGGGTCCGCATTCTGATCGCTTCTTCAATTTGCGCGACACAATCTCGAACTATAATAATAACATGATCGTCACTGGAGCATATTTCGTCAAATATCAACGTGTCTTTCATCTGCAGTTGCAGCAGGGCGAACTGTTGCCAAATGGTTTGATCAACCAATCATCTCTGGCATGGATACCATTGGAATCGTATGATGTCACCCACGTGAACATACGCAATGGATTGGGCTATCATAAGCTCACCTATGATAGTCGCTCACTGGATCTGGACGAGATTTCTGTTGAAAATGATACCCTTGTGGTTACTGGCGCACGTTTTCGCGTCGTGGACAAACATCTCAATTTGGAGGTGCGATTTAGCACATTTAACTTTACCACAGGTCGCATACTTCATCCGGAAGTCAATAGTTTTTGGCTTGGCAATGATAAGCCTGGCCAGAAACTAATGCTATTCGATCCTCAAGTGTCAACGAAATCGCCGCTTAGTTCTCTGCCCTTGTCAAAGGATAACCAATTTATGGAATTTGTTAGCTCCAGTGTGGACAAAGACGGTGCACAGAGCACTGTGCCTTTTATCGATATTCAGGACGTTGTACCCAATCCCGCAGTTCCACTCTCCGGTCTGGGCATCTATCACAAATGACGTAAAGGTTTTGGTGGCTTCTTTGCTCCGAAGATCGTAACATACTACAATTTTTGGAAGAAGCTATTAAATCCACAAGGCTAAGTCTCATACTATTTGCCATAATTACATTTATTATCACATTTATAATAAATAATGTAAACGATATTTTAAGATTTTCTGACTCAATTAAATAAAGCTCAATCGTTATATAAAATATGTGGTTCTGCAAAACTTTGAAATTCACCTTAAAATTTTTAAAAAGTTCCAACTTTTTAAGGGTTAATGAATTGTTAAGGTCTAATGTGCTTAAGCTCATTTTCATTGATCTTTAAGATGGTTCCGTCAATATTTGTTTATCAAGCTTTAAAAATCAACTCCCAGGGCTGAAAACTAAAATTCAAACTAGTTTAGAGAGTAAACAGGGTGACACGTTAATAAACAAAACATTATAAAACTGTCAGCCAGAATTTCGACATGAAAAATAATCATCATTTTGATTGTATTTGTTTAAAAGTTCTGGTTTTATTTGCTTATTATATCGTTTAAAAGAAAGAGAAGTAAACAAGGAATTTCTGGAAGATAAGACAGCTGTGTGTACGTAGTTACTTTAAAGTAAGAAATTCGTAAAGGTGTTAATGGTCTTCAACCCAACTTTAGTTCTAATTCGAATTCAAATGTTCCCTCCACTATCTGGATTTTAGTTTATAACAGTTGGCAACGCGGATTTCATTCGATATTCTGGGCTGTAGCTATCGATAGAAAGTATCGCTTAATGGCTCTGTTGCTGAGTCTCTGCATATCGAATTTAATAAACTAATTGCACGAGCTGAAATAAAGATTGTTAAATTTTAGAATCAATATAACCAATAGATTAGCAAATGTTACATGATTTAAATACATAACTTTTAATCCTTTTTCATTGTATAGTATGTAAGTACACTGCTCAACTATAAAATCAAGCATTCAAGAATTCATTTGCAACTCGTGTCATTAGTGCTTAATTTTCAAGCTGGTTGCCGGGTGACATTGAAGTTGAACAGAAAGAAGCACATGTTAAAGCCGTTGTTACAGTACCGAGGTTGCCTTACACCGCACTTACCACATTTAATCCCAATTGGAATTAAATCCGCCATCAACTCACAATCATCATCGACATTTCGACATCGCACATTCTGCAAAATGGATGATAAAATTGCACTCGACAAAGCTAAAAATCTGGCCGCTCAAGCGGCTGTCGATCAATGGGTGACCGAGGAGACGAAGGTGGTGGGCATTGGCAGCGGATCCACCATTGTGTTTGCCGTGGAGCGTCTCGCGGAGCGTGTGTGGAAGGAGGGAGCTCTGGCGGACATGATTTGTGTGCCATCGTCGTATCAAGCACGTAAACTTATTCTCGATCATAATCTGACGTTGGGTGACTTGGATCGCAATCCCAAAATTGATGTGTACATTGATGGAGCCGACGAGGTGGACAGCCACATGGTGCTCATTAAAGGCGGCGGCGGTTGTCTAATGCAGGAGAAGATTGTCGCCTCATGTGCCAAGAAGATCATCATTATTGCCGACTATACGAAGAAGTCACTGCGTCTGGGAGAGCAATGGTGCAACGGCATTCCCATTGAGGTGGCGCCCATGGCCCATGTGCCGGTCAAGCTGAAGATTGAGGAGCTCTTTGGAGGTCAGGCTATGCTGCGCATTGCCCTCAAGAAGGCTGGACCAATTGTCACCGACAATGGCAACTTTTTGCTGGACTGGAAGTTCTTGGCCAAGCGGGAATACAACTGGGATGAGGTGAACCGAGCCATCAGTATGATACCGGGTGTCTTGGAGACGGGATTGTTTGTGGACATGGCATCGAAATGTTACTTTGGCATGGCCGATGGAACTGTCAAGGCGCAGAACAAATAAGTTTCCATTTACGAGCGTAATTTCAAAATGTTCTTATTAAAAAATAAATAACTATACGATCGTTGTCCTTTTAAAAGTAACAGTTCCAAATGATAAATGATTGCTTATAACGTTTGGCGTCTAAAACGATTTCTTGCTACGTCCTGGCAGCAATGTCTCCTTAATGTAGTTGAACAGCGATAAGAGTCCCATTTTCTTGTTGCGCGAAAAATAATTGCTGACCACATCCGGATTATTGATGCCCAGTCGTCGCTCATTGCTGCTCACTGTGGTGGGCAGCACATTGTCATTGGCGTTGACCGAAACGAACAGTGCAAAGGGAACCATCCACATGCAGATTGTGAAGTAAGCGAGCACCTGCAAATTAAATATTATAGTCTATTATTTACAATAGTGTATTCTTGTTTGTTTACCTGTGTAAAGGGCACATAGACACTAGTGAAATACTGGAAGGCCAGCAGATGATTAACTACCAGCATGACCAGGGAACCAATAAATGGCACAGACAACAATCGTATGAATGGAAAATTCGTCATTATGCTGAAATGAAATCCCTGTGCTGTTAAGCCGCATAGCACAATAGTCCATGAGAAGTCCTCGAAGAATATTAACAATATATACACGAAGATCGTGAAGCTTATCATAAATAATATAAATCGACGTGTCGACGTTGTATATTCCTCTGCTAATTCAGCCAAATAGTAAAGTCCGGCCACTGAAAAATATGATAACGTCGATTTGTAGTCAAGTCTGCGTAATTAATTCAAGCTGGTTACTTACCTATAGACAGCGTTATGAAAATAATCTGTATGGCTAGTGAGATCCAACTGAGTATGAGAAGGAAACCCATAATTTATTTCTAAATATTAATACAGTGGGTTTAATTGATGAGGTGCCAAAACAAAACAATGACGCGACGCATCGAAAACGTTATCGATTAGCGGCTTTTTCGAGAGCGTTGCAGCACAACAAAATTTATCGGCATCAGATATGTCGTTAATAAATCGGCGCACTTTTTAAATTTAAGCAACAAACAATTGTTTAATAAAACAATGGGATCAAATATGACAAAACCATGTAAATTCGAAATTAGTTAAAAAGGTTATCATATCTATTAAAGTTGGGAGTTCGTCAACCCTTGCAGGCAGTTGTTGTAAATTTAATTTTAAATAAAATAAAAAACAGTTCTATCAAAATACTGCAAAAATTAACTAAATTATAGCTTTTAAATTTTAAAAATGACTACAGTTTGTTTTGAAAAAATATGCTAAGATGAAAAATTAATTTTCAAGGTTGCCAGACGTTTTATTCTGACTTTTTTATTCTGCAGGTGGCAGCGCTATCGATATTAGCGATATTTAAGACTTGTACTATCGACAATATCAATAATTTCGTCGTTTTTGAACCTTCTAAAATTAAAAACGAAATTTTTTCAAGATTTAAGCTTTAAATTCCCGAAATACTATAACAAACTTAAGTAAATTCAAGTTTTATCATATAATGGCTTTTAAGCGCAAATAAAAAGAAATTTTACTCACATTAAGAACACGCGCCAAAACTTGCAGAGCTTGAGTGACGGTCGCCAAAAATATCGATAAGCTCAGTATCTTATCGACATTCCCCATTCCTACAGCCTTGTCGATAGTATCGATATTTCCTCGATATAATCCCAACACTAATTTCGTTTGCCAAAAAAAGAGAAGCGCGTGGTTGGTTTATTTTAGCGGCACGGAATTTACCATAATAGTAAGCAATTTATCAAAAATTGTGTTTATACATTTAAGCAAAGTTACAGAGTGTGTGTTTAAACGAAATCGAGAAATTGGCGCGCTCCGCATCGAGCTAGTGTAGAAACGCTTGCCTCGTGGGCCGCTCTCTGAGTATGTCGAATCCGAACGACAATGAAAATGCTGCGGCGCGGGAAGAGGATGATGTTGAGTTGCCGAACCTAAATGATACAGAATTGGACAATGCTGTGTTTGCTGCTGCCTACCAGAGTGACGACAGTATCGCGGATGCATTGGACAACGCAGGCGATGCCGAACAGGAAGCAGATGCCGATGCACAAAGCGAAGACAATGATGAAGATGCAGATGCTGAGGCTGAAGGTGACGGCGAAGGTGACGGCGAAGGTGAAGGCGAAGGTGAGGGTGATGGAAACGCTGATGGCGATGCCGATGGTGATGGCGAGGCTGCCGCAGAGGATGAAGATGATGACAATGCTGATGACGCGGGCGACGCTGATAATGCCAATGCTGAAGATGATCCGGCTGCTGATAGGCGTTCGGCCACCAAAAAGGAGCTCACCCAAATCATAGATAAATGGGAGCAGGAGCAAACCCAGAGTGGCTATGATCCAGTGCCCACGCTAAGAAGGTAAGCTGCACACAAATCAGAGAAAGCGAGAAAAAAAGATATACAGTGGCTCAAAGAATTGTGATGACAAAATATAAAAAAAATGTATTAATATAATATAATAATAAATATTATTATACGAGTATTATTTTTTGTCATAACAATTACATTACTAACTGTACATATCTCTAAGCTTTGATCATCAGCATTTATTACATATATTATATTATTAATTGAGTGACTTTCTTGCAGTCTGGCTGAGATATTTGAACGAGAAAAGGATGCATATATGCGCAAGGATCCCGATCCGCTGGACTTAAGGCATCCCTATAGAACCGATCCCAGCTGCCAGTATGGACTATTGCTCAAGCTGCTGTTTCGCAAGGATCAGTTCATGGGCAAGGTAAACTTGTACTCATTTTTATATATTTAATGATATACATATAATTAAATTTGTATTTCTAGTTGCTCAATGAATATCTGCGGGAGAACTACTTTAGTCGGCAGAGTGTAAGTCGCAGCTCACTGGAGCTGAACATCATTGCCTGTCGATTGATACTCGTGGTAATGCCGGGCCTGGAGACAACGGCGGTATTTCAGACCGCTGAGGAAGACGGCATCATCAATCGACTCTACAACTGGGCAGAGGATAGCATTGAACCGTTGCAGAGCTATGCAACAGGTCTCTTAGCTGCTGCGATGGAGGTTAGCGATATTGCCATCAGTTGTCGGGATCAAAATCTGCGTCTGGTGCCCAAGATGATCAATCGCTTACACTTGTTACTCGCCTGCAGTTGTATGAGCAAAAACTCGACAACTGAAGCGACTACCTCACACAATAACTCCGCGGACAGCACATTTTCCCAGGGAATGCTCAGCTGGATGGCTTGTGGCGCTGCCTCCGCCCCACAATCCCCGCAGCATAATGGCGCCAGCGGCAGTGCGTCCAACATGTCCATTCTGTTTGAGAACAGCCGAGATGCGTTTCCCGTGTCGCGGTATTACAAGCGCATGTATATACCACTGCATCCGCCCACAGCGGACACCAGCCAGATGCTCATCATGCGCTTCCTGACCAGCCTGGGCGAGTACCAGGAATTCCTTGGCATGGCCTTTGCCAACAATGTAATGATGCTTATCTTTGGTCATCTGGAGGAGCTCGACAGACGAGACACATGCCTGGCCTACGAAGTGCTCAAGTATCTGGCATCCTTGCTCTGTCACAAGAAGTTTGCATTGGAATTCATTTCAACTGGAGGACTGGAGGTGAGTTGCAGTGTAATTATATAATTACATATTTATATTCATACTTGTTAATTTCTACAGCTCTTGTTGAACGTTCCACGGCCAAGTCTGGCTACGACAGGAGTATCAATTGCCATTTACTATTTGGCCTACTGTGAGGATGCCATGGAGCGCATTTGCAGCATGCCGCGTCCGTTGATTTCAAATCTGGTTCGCTATGCGCTATGGATACTAGGACGATGTCATGACTCTTCCAAATGCCATGCCACCATGTTCTTCAGCTTGAGCTTTCAGTTTAAGGTCATACTAGATGAGTTTGATGCTCAGGATGGTCTGCGAAAGCTCTACAATGTTGTAAGTAGAAATTATCGAGGCAATGGAACAATCTTAAGTTCTTGTAATTTACATTTGTTAATTTTCTCTATTAACTGACAGATTTCGGTGCTAAAAATACTGGATCCCAGTCATAATGACAGCGACAACGCATCAGATATTAACGAGGATGTGGAGTGCGCCTCCCGCCAAATGGTTCGCCATGTGTGCGTTGCTCTCAAGCGTTATATGGAGGCACATTTCTTCTACAAGTACAACAACTTTTTATGCCAACACTACGCTACCTCCTCCTCCTCATCGCACTACTTCAGCCAGCATCCGACGGTGGCAGCCAAGCTCACCTTTGATCAGTTGCATGAACAGATTCGTACGCTCCAAGAGCATACGTCAGTGCGTGCACACTGGGAACCCGTGGATCAGCTGCTGAAACTGGGTGGCATTACGATGTTGTTGCGTATCATTGCCTTCAGCTATGAGTGGGTGAATAGTGGACGCTCGGAGACAGTGCGATCAGCTCTGGATGTGCTCAGCGTATGCTGTGTAATACCACGTGTTTATCTGGTGCTCTGCGAGCGTCTGCAGATGCTGGACAAAACGACAACATCGGGCATCTGTTCGGTACTCGGAGCTGCTGCCGGTGAGATCACAGCCGATGCGGAGGTGTTGAAATCCGCACTGGCCGTGCTCTGTCATTGTGTCTGCTCGCCCATTATACGCAAGGACAGCGGCACCAGCCTCATGAAGTTCACCAACTCCTCGAGGAAGAACAAAGCGAATCAGAAATATGCTGAGGAACTTATCGAGAAGGTGTGGGAATCCGTGTGCTCCAACAATGGCATTGTGGTGCTGCTGTCACTGATGCAAACCAAGGGACCCATCACGGATGCCGACTGCATCCGAGGCATGGCCTGTCGGGCCTTAGCCGGCTTGTCTCGATCTGATCGTGTGCGTCAAATTGTTGGCAAGCTGCCCTTGTTTGCCAGCGGACAGCTGCAGGCACTCATGCGGGATCCCATATTGCAGGAGAAGCGTGCCGAGCATGTCATCTTCCAGAAGTATGCCCTGGAGCTGCTCGAGCGCATTTCGGGCAAGACGAATCCCCTCAACAATCCGCTGGATCCCTCGTTGACCAACATGCACAAGGCGAATGTCATTGCCCAGACGCGCATTCAATACAACGAACAGCAATTGTATCAGCTCATCTTTGAGCATCTGGAGAGCAAGGGTCTGGGACAAACCGCCCAGATGCTGCAACGTGAGGTGGGATTACCCTTGCAGACGACGACGATCCGCAACTTTCATCAGTCACCCTTTGACTATAAGGGCTTCTCCGGCGTCAGCTCAATAACACGCAGTCGTCTGCGAAGTCGAATGCAGGACGTCAATGCAGCCATCATGTCTAGCGGAGATCAAGGCCGCAGTCAGGCAGATGATTCATCGCCACACTGCAGCACCAGCGGAAGTGCCTTCAGTTCATCCATGAGCGCAACTTCAAGTGCTCCAGGTGTGCCCAATTTTAGCCACATCAGCGCACAGACACCCATTAAATTGCGCAAGACAGAACGTGCCACATCCTCGCTCAATCGTTCGCTGCAGAAGCAAATCAGTTTGGGCACCGCAGAGTCTAGTGCAGTGGGATTACCTGACGAGTTGGCCAACTCGCCACCATTGTATCCCAAGCGTGTCACACTCAACAGCATTGTGACGGAGTATCTGACGAATCAGCATTCGTTGTGCAACAATCCGGTGACGACATGTCCACAGTTCGATCTTTATGAGCCGCACAAATGTCCAGATCCACGTCCAAGCCGTCTGCTCAGCTCCAACTACAATCTGACCTCCAGACACTTTCGCACCCAAGCAGGATTCAATACCGCCCACTTTGATCGCCGTCATGTGCACACACACTTTGCACCCTGGCGAACAATACGTTCCGCGGACTACGATGAACTGGAGTTCACATGCTGTGACGTTGTGGGCAACTACCTGATCGTTGGCACCCACCAGGGCGAGAGCAAGGTGTTCAACATGAACGATGGCGTCGAACAATGCGCCTCCATATGCCACACATACGGCGTGGATGCGATTCAGGCGAATCGTGCCGGAGATCTGGTGCTGACCACGAGTCTATGGCGCTTGCAGACCACAATTCTCTGGTCCATCACCGACAATGAGTTCCGCTCCAAGTTGCGTCTGCCCGAGGTTGGTTACTGCGAGTTCAGCCAGACGACGCAGGATCGATTGCTTGGCACACACAGCGATGTAAGTTGAATACAATTGCTTTAAATGCTTTACTCACAATCTTACCTTTCCACAGAGTGCGGTTCTGTATGACATCAATACGGGTTCCAAGATCTCCACCTTTACCCCCACCATACCCAATCAGTACACCAAGAACCGTGCCACACTCTGTCGCACAGACGAACTGCTCTTGTCAGGTGAGTCAACAATTAACCCGATTGTTACTTATTTAACTTTAATTGATATTCTTCAATTCTGTTTGATTAGATGGCGTGCTTTGGGATGTGCGATCTGGCAAAGAGATTCACAAGTTTGACAAGTTCAATCAGTGCATATCGGGTGTGTTTCATCCCAACTGTCTAGAGGTGAGCACATCTAAATTCCCAATATAATTTGTTAATTTCTGCCTGAGTATATTAATTCAAAAAAAACCACAAACTTTGGCTTTTTAAGTGGATCAAGTTTAAACTTTCATAACTCTGACTAAACTTATCCAATATTCACGTGGAATTTCATTTTGATCCTGGTTTGGCCTCTTATTTCATTCTGCATTAAAGTTTATTTAAAAAAATACTTTCAATCTAGTTCTAGGTTTCGATTTTAATGTAGTCTCCGTTTCTTATGTTTTCAACAAACACTTAATCCATTCGATATTTATTTTAATTTCCTATCAACTGTGGGGATAAAATTAACTATTGAAAATATAGTAATGGGAAAATTCAAAATTTCATCATATAAACTTACTTGTTGAAACATTAAATCAACAATATCAAATAATTGTTAATTGCTGAAGTAAATAAGAAGTTAACTGTAGGTCGTGATTAAAAATATATTCAATTTTAATAATCAATTCCGTTGGATTGCCTTACAGATCATAGCCAACACGGAAGTATGGGATTTACGCACGTTTCATCTGTTGCAAACTGTGCCGGTCTTGGATCAGAGGAACTGCACCTTCTCGCCCATGCATGTGATATATGGCGCCAGTTTGGGGGCCGATAGGGACCACGATGTGGAGACGACTACCTACGATACCAGCTTTAATGTATTGGATGCATACGATTACTCGAGCATTGCCACAATTGATGTGAAGCGGAACATCAACGATCTGAGTGTCAGTGCCAATGGCAGCCTGATTGCCGTTGTGGAGGATCATAGCGGCTACGATTCGAAGCAGGAGACTTGTGTGAAGATTTACGCCGTTGGTGTCAAAAAGAGCGAGCGCTCGGAAGAGGTGCGTGCGGTTAAGGACTTGGCCGTCGATGAGGGCGCCGTTAGAAACGGCGCGTCCGAGGAACCGCCACCGCCCGTCAATGCACCAAGCGGTGATTCTGCGCTAATTCGCATCGTCGAAGAGGCGGCTCGCCCCCATACGCCAGCGCCAAACTTTGCTTTGATCAATGCCGATGCCGATGCTGATGCTAATGCAGATGGCATTGGTGTTGGTATCGGTGTAGGTGTAGGTGTAGTTGGTGGTGCTGGCGACGGCAACGAGGCACGCCCCCGTCGTCCGAGCCGGCTAAGGCCATCGTTATATGCCAATTCAAATCTGGCTCGCCAGCATGCTCCCAACAGCTCAATTGTTGGTGTGCGACGGCGAGCACGTACACTGGGCGGTGCCGGTGCGCCCATCGATCTCAGAACGCTCATGCGGCAGATGGATGATATTGAATTTAATATTATGTCTATGCTTGCAGGAAGATGATGAGGAGGTGCCCGAATCAATGAGGAGGGCTCCGATACGGGATCGGATACGGGCTCCGAAAATGGTAACTATTTTGTTGTTATAGTCGGTAACATTTTGAAAATCTATAATAATCCCATGCATTTCAACTCTCACAGCATTTTCAATTGGTCCGAATTTCATGGGATTCCCGTTACGCAGCCACCGCAATCACAATTTTATTGATATTGAGTCCTCCAGCGATGACGATAACGATAGCGACTTGGATGATGGTGATGATGATGACGATGACGACATTGAAATCATTTCTGATGTCGACAATTTCGACTTTGAAGGCGATGGCAGCAGTGATGGTAATAGGAATGCAAATTCTTAAGCTTCCGTATGCATTTGACTTGACTTTTCTTCGACCCCAGATTAAAACTCCAGTTCAGACCAGTCCTGCCAACTGTCCTACCTTATCCTCTGCTGCATTGGTTAATGAGCTCGAGGACTTATGTGTGCCAGTCCATCTAATCCTTATTTTTCAGCACGTCGCAGATTGGAACTCAGCTCTTCTCTCTACCCAGCAATAGCTCTAATTTCAATTAGTTTTTGTAAGCTGTTATCTAAAGTTATATTTTATGTTGAAAAAGTTTGTACAAAAAAAAACACAAAACTAAAATGTAAAAAAACATAAACACACGAAAAAAAATGAGCTGTTAAAAGCAATTTATACAAAAGATAAAAAAAAGTTGTTGAACAATTTAAAAATGTACAAAGTGGATTAAATTTATATATAGTATATTAATACAAAATGCAGTAAGTGTCGACACTTTTTTTTAAGCATATTACACAATTCATTTATTTTAGAGTACAGAATTATGATGATCGATCACACTGGATCAGTATACATATATCTCTTTATATGCACAATATCTTGGCCAGAGGCAGTAACGATTATGGTTATTGAAATATCAAATTCTTATTTGACTTTTATCAAAAAATATCCTATTTTTTTTTATCTGACTGTTTCAAAATCATAGAAATGATTATATTTTCAATCTTTATTTTAAATATATGAAAGTAGATGGATTTTTATCAATACATAATAAATTATGGTAGTTATTTTTCAAAAACTACCACATATACCAAAAAAAATTAATTTTTTATTTTCTGAACATTTTTTTACTATAAAAATTAAGGGATTGATTAAAAACAAGAGTTATTCTATGATATTTTTTTTTTAAATCAGATTTAATAAAATAAGACTACAAATATAATTTTGGATGCTCCCCTTGATTTTTTTTAAACTTGGCTCTTATTTGCTATACCTGATGTCATTAATCTGTTCAAACAGTTTGGTGGGATTCTGATACTGATATTAGTAGCAAACGCCAAGGTGTTTGCGCAGTTTTGTGTTTAGTTTTATCTTATCTCGAAATATGGGTTGCTATGAATTAGGAAATGACGAGCAGGTATGTCCGTAGTGTTAATATTAATCAGTTCAGTTGAGTTGTTTGGCTATTTGCATTGGTCGCGTTCACCTTAGGCCCGTGTTTCTTCAATCAAATCTCTCAAGTTTATCCTTCAGAGATAGATAAATATGGTTATATGGCTTGGTTCGCCGTTTATCGACTATTTTGCGGTCAAGTTGAATGTGTTTGATTGAGCGACGGACGAGTACCAAAATAGCTGTCTATTTAGAATTGCGAATTTCAGTTACGATTTGTCATCGACAGTGCGCGTATCGGCGACGGATAACTTCACTTGGAATAACAACAAAATGTATATTTCCACGTTCTCGACACTTGTGGTATTGGGAGTGCTTCTTCCCATATGCTGCTGCCAGGCATTTGTGGAGCGTTCCGATTTCTGCATAGAAACGGATCCAACACTACTCATCGATATGGATCGCCATGTGGTTTATCCCAGTGAGAAGCAGAAAAAGTGCCTCATCACAGCCACAACACTGACGAAGAAGGAGAAGGTTGGTCAATCCGAGAAAATCTTTTAGCAATGTAATACCAGCTTAGCACATTTATGTAAATAATGTCTTGATAGATAGAAGATTTGTCGAGTAATTTGCTGCCAGCAATAGAGTTGAGATTTGTGCGGATTTCAAGTGCGCTTAATCAAAGTTCAGGCTTTGGATAATTAAAAGTAAATCATTACAAACTGACAAGCGATATTCTGCAAATGATGCATTTCATTAAATTGAAAACCTTTTCGAACTTTGCTTATCTAATTAAGTTATATATATGAAACGTTTTCAAGTCATTTTCAATATTTTTCACCTTATATGGTGCTTGATCAATCAGTTTCTAGTTGAGTTTGAGGTGATGTCAAGGGAAACGGGTTGCTTGCCACGAAATCCTTAAACGACAAGACCAAGGCACTTGAAATATAGCCACATATGGGAACAGATAATAGTCTGTAAATCACACAGAATGTTGAGAATGTTGAACTCAAGTGGATCGCACGCCATATAATCAATTGAATTAGGCTGAGATAAAGAAAGCTTGGAAACCTGGATAGTGTCTTTAGTTATAGATAGATAATGTAGAGCAGCCAGATAAGGAAATTATTTACGCGACTGCCAAATCAAATCAAGTATTTTCCGCTGATTAATTTACTTGACTAATTCCAGGATAGCTTTATTGATACTATGTGCACGGATCACGGTTCCACGACTATGAAGAAGAGCATTCATCATTTCTTTAAGCTGCACAATGGAGAGCTGAGTGGACGAGGTGTGCATCAGGAAATTTGCAGTGGAAATGCCCGCTCTATGCTCGCCTGGGTGCCATATAACATTATGATCCAGAACTACGCAGCCGAATTGAATCCTAAAGAGCGTCTTAGCTATATTGCCAAGGCAACCAACTTGGAGCGTGAAAAGACCGAGCTGTGCCATTTTAGACACACGGATCTGGTCAATGGCGTCTTGGACAATCTCTTCACATGTGTGGTCATGATCTTTGAGGATAACTTTGTAAGTGAATGCAGTTGCAGTCACAGTAATCCATATAATCCATAAATAATTTTCTAGTACGGCGTGGAGGATAACATCAATGTGCTCGTGGAGCTGCAACCATTGATGTATCAGCTGCGCAATGTCACCTACTTGCCCTGGCGTAATGTGACCAATAGCTACAAGATGCACTTGGGCAACGGAATGCTCAAGAATCCAAGTGGACAACGCAAGCCCATCTACGGTAGCATTAACTATGCGTACGTGGAGAAGATTCGTCTTAACACGAGCAGCATTTACAAACAGGAGCATCAGCTGGAGAAGCTGCCGCTCCTCCTTGAACATCGTGGCTCTGTGCTGGAGTTGGATGAGGCGGGCGAGGGTGGACTCGATGTGCACGAGCAGGCGTACTTCGGACGCACAATGGATGCCAAAAGCGATGTGAAAGTCCAGATCACTGGACAGTGGGTGGATCAGCATCGTGAGTTCAGTGCCGACATCTATGAGTATTATGGCCATGGACTTATACGATTCAAGCTGCCAATAACTGGAGCGAGACTCACATTTGTGCGCATCGACGGCACTGAGCCCGTGTTTGAGGCTCCCGAGTCGAGTAATCTGGCCAAGGCTTCTTTGTTCCGGGACATGGACGCAGCACCTGCCAAACTGACTGTGAATGGCACAACGCAGTTCAACGAATGGGAGGAAGAGCAGGATCCTCCTTTTATCCCTGGTTTGTCATTAGTTGTTTGCTAATTGGCATTGTATTGGTAATTGTTATCTACGGCATTGTTCGCGTTTACAACAAGAAGAACAAGCAAAAACAAAAGTATGAATTGGCCAATACAAATAATCAACAACCATGCGCCTAAAAATTAAGCAGATACAAATAATATTGTTGTTGAACTTTTGAATTTCGATTTATTCAATATGATAAATCAATATATCGATAAGCGATGTTTTACAAGCGGTCTGATTACAAGTTATATCGAGTTGAAATAAATACATCAAAAGTTGTCATTTTGTGTCTGTTCTCTATTGCTTTCTTTCCTGCTGAATAACAAAACATATATAAAATAAAAAATGCGCAAATTTTACTGTTTTACCGATATACCACTCGGATATTAAATTCAATTAACACGAAGTCGTATCACACTTTTGTAGCACCTTATAAATTTATTAACCATGGCATGACAGTCCTTAAGTTTCCCCACCGGAGCAGCTGTTATGTGAGCGTAAGAGGATGCGAGTCGCTGCTTGGACTGTTAATTATTAGCAAATATTTAAATGTGCCAACCAAATTTAATTAACTAAGTCGAACGACGTAAAGTCGCAAAAAATTGTAAGGCACAGTGAAATTTGTTATAGTGTGTGTGTTGTGCTTTTAAATATCCAACGGCGCGGTGCTGAACATATCCAATTAGGTAAGAATCTACACTTTACAAAATAAAACACTAAATAGCTGGCTATTTTACATTGATTTGCATTAAATTGTCATGCACAAATTGTAAAAAAAAGCTATAGTGTTATCGACAGGCGATATATTATATATATATCCCATCCATCAAAATATCCCATCCCTATCACAAAAAGGACGATAGTCATTTTTATGTCATACCTATTATTAAAACCAGACCATAGGTGGCGTATTTATGCTTCGCAGACAGACAAAAGATGGCGCATTTTATGATGTAGCTCGAATAAAATATCTATTTTTTTGTAAATTTAAAGCTTGACATATTTTAAGAAGCAAGTAGAGTTTTAAATATTTTTTAAATTAAAATGACATGCTTAAAATGTTAATTAAAATTGCGCGCCCTAAGAATATAGCGCGTGTGCTGCCAGACTGGTTAAAAAGTGTCTACTTTATATGAGTGAGTTGGCAGCACTGCTTCCACGGTCACGCCACATACGCATATCTCACTCACACAAACAGAAGACGGGGCGAAACAAAAAAAGAGAGCTATATATGTGTGACGCGCTTGTGTGGGTAATCGTCGTTTCAGCTGCCTCGCGCATTCTGCAGTCGACAGAAGAAGACAAAAGCAGAAACAGCACCATTGCGGTTGCAAAGAAATTTCATTCATCGAATTTTTATTAATTTGGCACTGGTCGAAGTCTAGTTATTTCATTTACTTGCCAGAATAACCAACTGGTGCCCCGTTTGTTTTGTTTCGCATCGTTTCAAAACAAACTCGCGGACGGTGCTTAAAATGTGAAATTTTGCGTTTTCGTTTGGAAATTGTGTGACGCGGCCATATTTAAAAAGAATTTAATGTCAAATATCGTGCAAAGACGAAGGAGCCCACTCAAATTATATAAATAGTGTTTGGGTAAGTAAAAAAGTGAAGTGTATTATTGAACACCTTGGATCAAAGTGCAACAAGTATGAGAAAATAGTTGCTAGAGTTGATTTAAATCCATAAATACGAATCAAAATAAATTTGTTTCGTTTACTGCGAAAGTAGTTAAAATATGATTTTTCGCTCGCACCAATACAAAGATGCTAAATTGTGTATACTAGTTGTCGTCGTTGTCGTATCGTGTTGACAGTATATTCATCTCGCTTGCTCCGACAGCGGCGAGTTGCCAGAGAGTTGGACGACTGATAGTGCTGCCAGAATAATTGACGCGCCAATTTCAAATTCGCTCTTATCAGCAAATTCTCATACTTTGTGCATTTTACAAGGCATAGTAGAAAATGACAGCAACAAGTGTTATTTATATCAATGCTTAGAAGAAAGCTGCAATTAAAATACACCGTGAAGCTCTAGTTATGATGGACCGCAAGAAGGTGCTGGAATTGGACAAAATCTGTCGTGTATGCATTTCGGAACGCAAGGAAATGCGTCCTCTATTTAGCGAGAAGGTGCCAGAAATGCTGATGGATTGCACCAGCGTGCGTGTAGAGGCCGTCGAGGGTTGGCCCGACAAAATCTGCGTGCAGTGCGTCCATGCGGTCAGTCGGAATCATGCATTCAAGACCCTCGTCGAGCGCAGTGACAAAGAATTGCGGGAATATATCAAAACTCTGACGGTGCGTCTCGTCCAGGATGAGTCGCTGACACCGCAGGAGCGCAAGCAACAAAACTGTTGCAGAAGCAGCAAGCAACAACAGCAACTCGAGGCAGCAACAAAAGCTGGAGCAGAGATTCTCCAGCAACAGCAGCAGTTACAACAACAACAACAGCAGCAACAACAACAACAGCAACAACAACAGCAGCAGCAACAGCCTATTTTCCTGTTACAACAGCCTCAACAACATCAACAACAAAAGGTAAATAATTTTGATAAGAAATCTACTGAGATCAAGTCTAATTGTAAATGTCTTTTGCAGTCGAGGACCAAATTGAAGCCACTCTTGCGCAAAGGATCCTCACGACAGTCTAAGAAGCATTTGGAGGCGGCGCAATTGATGCAAGAGCCAGCACCTCCGCCGCCGCCTCCACCGCTGGTTACACATCAGCATCAGCAACAACAACAGCAGCAGATACAACAAATCCAGCTGCCTACACTGCAACCGGCGCCCACACAACTGCTGCCCACGACAACAGCACAGCAAATCCTTTTGCCCAATGGCCAGTTTATAACGACGCAGATTGTGACGCCGCAGCTGGCACAAATCATAAGCACAGGCCCGCAAACGACGACGGCGACGACGCCACAACAGGGACAATTTCTGCCGCAACTGCTGCAGGCCCCAAATGGCCAAACATTGCAGATTGTGCAGCAACCAAATGGCACACAGACGCTACAACTGGTCCAGCTGGTTCCACAGCGCAGCATGGCGCCGGTAACAACAACAGATGTACGACAGATATGTGTACGACGACGAGCAGCGGGGCGTCATTGGCGGATGCGGATGTGCAGCTGCTGGAGGATGGCGAAATGGATGATGAGGAGCTGGATGAAGTGTATGAGCAGCTGGACGGCAAGGGTCATACATTTGAGACGATTGCTGGATGATGAGCAACAGCAGGATTTTCTCAAAGAACATCAGCAGCATCATCATCAGGTGTTAATTGATGAGGATCTCACGCAGAGCGAAACCCAGGAGCACGAACAGGAGCTGGAGCAGGAGCATGAGCATGAGCATGATGAGTATTTTGACGAGCAGCTGCTGCAGCATGAGGATGGCGTAAAGCACGAGGATGAGGACGATGATAACTTCATTATTGAAGAGATACAGCTGGATGAGGATGATATGCTCGACGATGGCGATGCTGAAGTCGATGGGGATGATATGACACCTGTGGATGATTGTGAGTACATAACTGATGAACAGGATCACGGCGTCCTTGGTGGCGATGTGGATGAAACTACACTATGCCATTATGGAGCCGCACGATGGCGATGTCAGCGCCAGTGACATTGAGCAGGCCTTCATCGATGTCGATGCGCAACAGCAACAAATGCAGAACAACAGCAGCAGCAACAACAACAATCCGTTGAGCTGCATAGCATCTCGCTAGAGAATGCCGTCGTCGAGTTCAGCCAGGACACATTGGTGGCGCCACCCACAATAAGCAGCAAACTGGCAGCGGCCAATTCCCGACAACTAGTACAAACCGCCTCAGTGATTGCGGCAGCTGGAGCTGATGATAATTACGAGATTGATGCCAATCTGGTAACGGAATTCATGGCGGCAACACATCCGCTGGGCTCTGGACGCTACATCTGTCATCTGTGCAGCACCGAGTTTCGCCAGTTCAAGGGATTGCAGAATCACATGCATTCGCACACCAACTGGATACGGGCCAATTGCAAGAAGCAACCGCAGTGCGAGATCTGCCTGAAGAGCTTCATAACTGCTGCGCATGCACATGAAGACGCACGACGCCGAAACGAGTACGCCCCTGTGCAATATATGCAATCGCACCTTCAAATCCAAAGCGATCCTCTACAGGCATCGTCAGACGCATCAGCAACGTGCCTATTGCTGTGGTGTCGCCAATTGCCGTAAGAATTCTCGAATGCGGCCAATCTGCGCTGGCACGTGGAGCGCAAGCATCCGGAATGCGTTGAACCGTTCTACAAATGCGGAGAATGCTCTACACTGTACGACAATATTGACAGCCTGCAGCACCATGTTGAGAATACGGATCATGGCAATAGCGGGGATCAACTGATCGCGACGAGTACCAGTGCTGCTTTTAGCGGAGCCGTCAGCATTGTCAGCAATGGAACGGATATCCAACATGATTGCCGCTGCACCGAATGCTCTCGGCGGCCCTGGTGCTCCTGTTGATACCCATGCCGTTGTCGTTGGCTCATCCGGGGAAATGTATTTTGTGACGCAGGCGTAGCCAACACAGTTTGCCGCTATCGGCAATTCCGAGTGCCTGCTCGGCATGTAGATC